>NW_027367517.1:0-57355 GCF_046119375.1 Phyllobates terribilis
ATGCACAAACAGTAATATCTCCACATTGCAAGGTGCAATTCTGAAATTTTTAGCTTTTTCCTGTTAATCCTAGCATGATAAAGAAGATTCAAAGAGAGTGAGATGCCAGCTCCTTTCATTCAGTCAGTAGCTTCAAACATTTCTGGTATATGAAAAACATGTTTTTCAATGGCAAAAATCAATGAATATTGTAAATGCACAAACAGTAATATCTCCACATTGCACAGTGCAATTCTGAAATTTTTAGCTTTTTCCTGTTAATCCTAGCATGATAAAGAAGATTCAAAGAGAGTGAGATGCCAGCTCCTTTCATTCAGTCAGTAGCTTCAAACATTTCTGGATGTTTTTCAATGGCAAAAATCAATGAATATTGTAAATGCACAAACAGTAATATCTCCACATTGCACGGTGCAATTCTGAAATTTTTTGCTTTTTCCTGTTAATCCTAGCATGATAAAGAAGATTCAAAGAGAGTGAGATGCCAGCTCCTTTCATTCAGTGAGTAGCTTCAAACATTTCTGGTATATGAAAAACATGTTTTTCAATGGCAAAAATCAATGAATATTGTAAATGCACAAACAGTAATATCTCCACATTGCACGGTGCAATTCTGAAATTTTTAGCTTTTTCCTGTTAATCCTAGCATGATAAAGAAGATTCAAAGAGAGTGAGATGCCAGCTCCTTTCATTCAGTCAGTAGCTTCAAACATTTCTGGTATATGAAAAACATGTTTTTCAATGGCAAAAATCAATGAATATTGTAAATGCACAAACAGTAATATCTCCACATTGCACGGTGCAATTCTGAAATTTTTAGCTTTTTCCTGTTAATCCTAGCATGATAAAGAAGATTCAAAGAGAGTGAGATGCCAGCTCCTTTCATTCAGTCAGTAGCTTCAAACATTTCTGGATTATGAAACATGTTTTTCAATGGCAAAAATCAATGAATATTGTAAATGCACAAACAGTAATATCTCCACATTGCCCGGTGCAATTCTGAAATTTTTAGCTTTTTCCTGTTAATCCTAGCATGATAAAGAAGATTCAAAGAGAGTGAGATGCCAGCTCCTTTCATTCAGTCAGTAGCTTCAAACATTTCTGGTATATGAAAAACATGTTTTTCAATGGCAAAAATCAATGAATATTGTAAATGCACAAACAGTAATATCTCCACATTGCACGGTGCAATTCTGAAATTTTTTAGCTTTTTCCTGCTAATCCTAGCATGATAAAGAAGATTCAAGAGAGTGAGATGCCAGCTCCTTTCATTCAGTCAGTAGCTTCAAACATTTCTGGTATATGAAAAACATGTTTTTCAATGGCAAAAATCAATGAATATTGTAAATGCACAAACAGTAATATCTCCACATTGCACGGTGCAATTCTGAAATTTTTAGCTTTTTCCTGTTAATCCTAGCATGATAAAGAAGATTCAAAGAGAGTGAGATGCCAGCTCCTTTCATTCAGTCAGTAGCTTCAAACATTTCTGGTATATGAAAAACATGTTTTTCAATGGCAAAAATCAATGAATATTGTAAATGCACAAACAGTAATATCTCCACATTGCAAGGTGCAATTCTGAAATTTTTAGCTTTTTCCTGTTAATCCTAGCATGATAAAGAAGATTCAAAGAGAGTGAGATGCCAGCTCCTTTCATTCAGTCAGTAGCTTCAAACATTTCTGGTATATGAAAAACATGTTTTTCAATGGCAAAAATCAATGAATATTGTAAATGCACAAACAGTAATATCTCCACATTGCACGGTGCAATTCTGAAATTTTTTGCTTTTTCCTGCTAATCCTAGCATGATAAAGAAGATTCAAAGAGAGTGAGATGCCAGCTCCTTTCATTCAGTCAGTAGCTTCAAACATTTCTGGTATATGAAAAACATGTTTTTCAATGGCAAAAATCAATGAATATTGTAAATGCACAAACAGTAATATCTCCACATTGCACGGTGCAATTCTGAAATTTTTAGCTTTTTCCTGTTAATCCTAGCATGATAAAGAAGATTCAAAGAGAGTGAGATGCCAGCTCCTTTCATTCAGTCAGTAGCTTCAAACATTTTCTGGTATATGAAAAACATGTTTTTCAATGGCAAAAATCAATGAATATTGTAAATGCACAAACAGTAATATCTCCACATTGCAAGTGCAATTCTGAAATTTTTTGCTTTTTCCTGCTAATCCTAGCATGATAAAGAAGATTCAAAGAGAGTGAGATGCCAGCTCCTTTCATTCAGTCAGTAGCTTCAAACATTTCTGGTATATGAAAAACATGTTTTTCAATGGCAAAAATCAATGAATATTGTAAATGCACAAACAGTAATATCTCCCATTGCACGGTGCAATTCTGAAATTTTTAGCTTTTTCCTGTTAATCCTAGCATGATAAAGAAGATTCAAAGAGAGTGAGATGCCAGCTCCTTTCATTCAGTCAGTAGCTTCAAACATTTCTGGTATATGAAAAACATGTTTTTCAATGGCAAAAATCAATGAATATTGTAAATGCACAAACAGTAATATCTCCACATTGCAAGGTGCAATTCTGAAATTTTTTGCTTTTTCCTGCTAATCCTAGCATGATAAAGAAGATTCAAAGAGAGTGAGATGCCAGCTCCTTTCATTCAGTCAGTAGCTTCAAACATTTCTGGTATATGAAAAACATGTTTTTCAATGGCAAAAATCAATGAATATTATAAATGCACAAACAGTAATATCTCCACATTGCACGGTGCAATTCTGAAATTTTTAGCTTTTTCCTGTTAATCCTAGCATGATAAAGAAGATTCAAAGAGAGTGAGATGCCAGCTCCTTTCATTCAGTCAGTAGCTTCAAACATTTCTGGTATATGAAAACATGTTTTTCAATGGCAAAAATCAATGAATATTGTCAATGCACAAACAGTAATATCTCCACATTGCACGGTGCAATTCTGAAATTTTTTGCTTTTTCCTACTAATCCTAGCATAATAAAGAAGATTCAAAGAGAGTGAGATGCCAGCTCCTTTCATTCAGTCAGTAGCTTCAAACATTTCTGGACGTTTTTCAATGGCAAAAATCAATGAATATTGTAAATGCACAAACAGTAATATCTCCACATTGCACGGTGCAATTCTGAAAATTTTTAGCTTTTTCCTGTTAATCCTAGCATGATAAAGAAGATTCAAAGAGAGTGAGATGCCAGCTCCTTTCATTCAGTCAGTAGCTTCAAACATTTCTGGTATATGAAAAACATGTTTTTCAATGGCAAAAATCAATGAATATTGTAAATGCACAAACAGTAATATCTCCACATTGCACGGTGCAATTCTGAAATTTTTTGCTTTTTCCTGCTAATCCTAGCATGATAAAGAAGATTCAAAGAGAGTGAGATGCCAGCTCCTTTCATTCAGTCAGTAGCTTCAAACATTTCTGGTATATGAAAAACATGTTTTTCAATGGCAAAAATCAATGAATATTGTAAATGCACAAACAGTAATATCTCCACATTGCAAGGTGCAATTCTGAAATTTTTAGCTTTTTCCTGTTAATCCTAGCATGATAAAGAAGATTCAAAGAGAGTGAGATGCCAGCTCCTTTCATTCAGTCAGTAGCTTCAAACATTTCTGGTATATGAAAAACATGTTTTTCAATGGCAAAAATCAATGAATATTGTAAATGCACAAACAGTAATATCTCCACATTGCACGGTGCAATTCTGAAATTTTTAGCTTTTTCCTGTTAATCCTAGCATGATAAAGAAGATTCAAAGAGAGTGAGATGCCAGCTCCTTTCATTCAGTCAGTAGCTTCAAACATTTCTGGATGTTTTTCAATGGCAAAAATCAATGAATATTGTAAATGCACAAACAGTAATATCTCCACATTGCACGGTGCAATTCTGAAATTTTTTGCTTTTTCCTGTTAATCCTAGCATGATAAAGAAGATTCAAAGAGAGTGAGATGCCAGCTCCTTTCATTCAGTCAGTAGCTTCAAACATTTCTGGTATATGAAAAACATGTTTTTCAATGGCAAAAATCAATGAATATTGTAAATGCACAAACAGTAATATCTCCACATTGCACGGTGCAATTCTGAAATTTTTAGCTTTTTCCTGTTAATCCTAGCATGATAAAGAAGATTCAAAGAGAGTGAGATGCCAGCTCCTTTCATTCAGTCAGTAGCTTCAAACATTTCTGGTATATGAAAAACATGTTTTTCAATGGCAAAAATCAATGAATATTGTAAATGCACAAACAGTAATATCTCCACATTGCACGGTGCAATTCTGAAATTTTTAGCTTTTTCCTGTTAATCCTAGCATGATAAAGAAGATTCAAAGAGAGTGAGATGCCAGCTCCTTTCATTCAGTCAGTAGCTTCAAACATTTCTGGTATATGAAAAACATGTGTTTCAATGGCAAAAATCAATGAATATTGTAAATGCACAAACAGTAATATCTCCACATTGCACGGTGCAATTCTGAAATTTTTAGCTTTTTCCTGTTAATCCTAGCATGATAAAGAAGATTCAAAGAGAGTGAGATGCCAGCTCCTTTCATTCAGTCAGTAGCTTCAAACATTTCTGGACGTTTTTCAATGGCAAAAATCAATGAATATTGTAAATGCACAAACAGTAATATCTCCACATTGCACGGTGCAATTCTGAAATTTTTAGCTTTTTCCTGTTAATCCTAGCATGATAAAGAAGATTCAAAGAGAGTGAGATGCCAGCTCCTTTCATTCAGTCAGTAGCTTCAAACATTTCTGGTATATGAAAAACATGTTTTTCAATGGCAAAAATCAATGAATATTGTAAATGCACAAACAGTAATATCTCCACATTGCACGGTGCAATTCTGAAATTTTTTGCTTTTTCCTGCTAATCCTAGCATGATAAAGAAGATTCAAAGAGAGTGAGATGCCAGCTCCTTTCATTCAGTCAGTAGCTTCAAACATTTCTGGTATATGAAAAACATGTTTTTCAATGGCAAAAATCAATGAATATTGTAAATGCACAAACAGTAATATCTCCACATTGCAAGGTGCAATTCTGAAATTTTTAGCTTTTTCCTGTTAATCCTAGCATGATAAAGAAGATTCAAAGAGAGTGAGATGCCAGCTCCTTTCATTCAGTCAGTAGCTTCAAACATTTCTGGTATATGAAAAACATGTTTTTCAATGGCAAAAATCAATGAATATTGTAAATGCACAAACAGTAATATCTCCACATTGCAAGGTGCAATTCTGAAATTTTTAGCTTTTTCCTGTTAATCCTAGCATGATAAAGAAGATTCAAAGAGAGTGAGATGCCAGCTCCTTTCATTCAGTCAGTAGCTTCAAACATTTCTGGTATATGAAAAACATGTTTTTCAATGGCAAAAATCAATGAATATTGTAAATGCACAAACAGTAATATCTCCACATTGCACGGTGCAATTCTGAAATTTTTTGCTTTTTCCTGCTAATCCTAGCATGATAAAGAAGATTCAAAGAGAGTGAGATGCCAGCTCCTTTCATTCAGTCAGTAGCTTCAAACATTTCTGGTATATGAAAAACATGTTTTTCAATGGCAAAAATCAATGAATATTGTAAATGCACAAACAGTAATATCTCCACATTGCACGGTGCAATTCTGAAATTTTTAGCTTTTTCCTGTTAATCCTAGCATGATAAAGAAGATTCAAAGAGAGTGAGATGCCAGCTCCTTTCATTCAGTCAGTAGCTTCAAACATTTCTGGTATATGAAAAACATGTTTTTCAATGGCAAAAATCAATGAATATTGTAAATGCACAAACAGTAATATCTCCACATTGCAAGGTGCAATTCTGAAATTTTTTGCTTTTTCCTGCTAATCCTAGCATGATAAAGAAGATTCAAAGAGAGTGAGATGCCAGCTCCTTTCATTCAGTCAGTAGCTTCAAACATTTCTGGTATATGAAAAACATGTTTTTCAATGGCAAAAATCAATGAATATTGTAAATGCACAAACAGTAATATCTCCACATTGCACGGTGCAATTCTGAAATTTTTAGCTTTTTCCTGTTAATCCTAGCATGATAAAGAAGATTCAAAGAGAGTGAGATGCCAGCTCCTTTCATTCAGTCAGTAGCTTCAAACATTTCTGGTATATGAAAAACATGTTTTTCAATGGCAAAAATCAATGAATATTGTAAATGCACAAACAGTAATATCTCCACATTGCAAGGTGCAATTCTGAAATTTTTTGCTTTTTCCTGCTAATCCTAGCATGATAAAGAAGATTCAAAGAGAGTGAGATGCCAGCTCCTTTCATTCAGTCAGTAGCTTCAAACATTTCTGGTATATGAAAAACATGTTTTTCAATGGCAAAAATCAATGAATATTGTAAATGCACAAACAGTAATATCTCCACATTGCACGGTGCAATTCTGAAATTTTTAGCTTTTTCCTGTTAATCCTAGCATGATAAAGAAGATTCAAAGAGAGTGAGATGCCAGCTCCTTTCATTCAGTCAGTAGCTTCAAACATTTCTGGTATATGAAAAACATGTTTTTCAATGGCAAAAATCAATGAATATTGTAAATGCACAAACAGTAATATCTCCACATTGCAAGGTGCAATTCTGAAATTTTTAGCTTTTTCCTGCTAATCCTAGCATGATAAAGAAGATTCAAAGAGAGTGAGATGCCAGCTCCTTTCATTCAGTCAGTAGCTTCAAACATTTCTGGTATATGAAAAACATGTTTTTCAATGGCAAAAATCAATGAATATTGTAAATGCACAAACAGTAATATCTCCACATTGCAAGGTGCAATTCTGAAATTTTTTGCTTTTTCCTGCTAATCCTAGCATGATAAAGAAGATTCAAAGAGAGTGAGATGCCAGCTCCTTTCATTCAGTCAGTAGCTTCAAACATTTCTGGTATATGAAAAACATGTTTTTCAATGGCAAAAATCAATGAATATTGTAAATGCACAAACAGTAATATCTCCACATTGCACGGTGCAATTCTGAAATTTTTAGCTTTTTCCTGTTAATCCTAGCATGATAAAGAATATTCAAAGAGAGTGAGATGCCAGCTCCTTTCATTCAGTCAGTAGCTTCAAACATTTCTGGTATATGAAAAACATGTTTTTCAATGGCAAAAATCAATGAATATTGTAAATGCACAAACAGTAATATCTCCACATTGCACGGTGCAATTCTGAAATTTTTTGCTTTTTCCTGCTAATCCTAGCATGATAAAGAAGATTCAAAGAGAGTGAGATGCCAGCTCCTTTCATTCAGTCAGTAGCTTCAAACATTTCTGGTATATGAAAAACATGTTTTTCAATGGCAAAAATCAATGAATATTGTAAATGCACAAACAGTAATATCTCCACATTGCAAGGTGCAATTCTGAAATTTTTTGCTTTTTCCTGCTAATCCTAGCATGATAAAGAAGATTCAAAGAGAGTGAGATGCCAGCTCCTTTCATTCAGTCAGTAGCTTCAAACATTTCTGGTATATGAAAAACATGTTTTTCAATGGCAAAAATCAATGAATATTGTAAATGCACAAACAGTAATATCTCCACATTGCACGGTGCAATTCTGAAATTTTTTGCTTTTTCCTGTTAATCCTAGCATGATAAAGAAGATTCAAAGAGAGTGAGATGCCAGCTCCTTTCATTCAGTCAGTAGCTTCAAACATTTCTGGTATATGAAAAACATGTTTTTCAATGGCAAAAATCAATGAATATTGTAAATGCACAAACAGTAATATCTCCACATTGCACGGTGCAATTCTGAAATTTTTTGCTTTTTCCTGCTAATCCTAGCATGATAAAGAAGATTCAAAGAGAGTGAGATGCCAGCTCCTTTCATTCAGTCAGTAGCTTCAAACATTTCTGGACGTTTTTCAATGGCAAAAATCAATGAATATTGTAAATGCACAAACAGTAATATCTCCACATTGCACGGTGCAATTCTGAAATTTTTTTGCTTTTTCCTGCTAATCCTAGCATGATAAAGAAGATTCAAAGAGAGTGAGATGCCAGCTCCTTTCATTCAGTCAGTAGCTTCAAACATTTCTGGACGTTTTTCAATGGCAAAAATCAATGAATATTGTAAATGCACAAACAGTAATATCTCCACATTGCACGGTGCAATTCTGAAATTTTTTGCTTTTTCCTGTTAATCCTAGCATGATAAAGAAGATTCAAAGAGAGTGAGATGCCAGCTCCTTTCTTTCAGTCAGTAGCTTCAAACATTTCTGGTATATGAAAAACATGTTTTTCAATGGCAAAAATCAATGAATATTGTAAATGCACAAACAGTAATATCTCCACATTGCACGGTGCAATTCTGAAATTTTTAGCTTTTTCCTGTTAATCCTAGCATGATAAAGAAGATTCAAAGAGAGTGAGATGCCAGCTCCTTTCATTCAGTCAGTAACTTCAAACATTTCTGGTATATGAAAAACATGTTTTTCAATGGCAAAAATCAATGAATATTGTAAATGCACAAACAGTAATATCTCCACATTGCAAGGTGCAATTCTGAAATTTTTTGCTTTTTCCTGCTAATCCTAGCATGATAAAGAAGATTCAAAGAGAGTGAGATGCCAGCTCCTTTCATTCAGTCAGTAGCTTCAAACATTTCTGGTATATGAAAAACATGTTTTTCAATGGCAAAAATCAATGAATATTGTAAATGCACAAACAGTAATATCTCCACATTGCACGGTGCAATTCTGAAATTTTTAGCTTTTTCCTGTTAATCCTAGCATGATAAAGAAGATTCAAAGAGAGTGAGATGCCAGCTCCTTTCATTCAGTCAGTAGCTTCAAACATTTCTGGTATATGAAAAACATGTTTTTCAATGGCAAAAATCAATGAATATTGTAAATGCACAAACAGTAATATCTCCACATTGCACGGTGCAATTCTGAAATTTTTTGCTTTTTCCTGCTAATCCTAGCATGATAAAGAAGATTCAAAGAGAGTGAGATGCCAGCTCCTTTCATTCAGTCAGTAGCTTCAAACATTTCTGGATGTTTTTCAATGGCAAAAATCAATGAATATTGTAAATGCACAAACAGTAATATCTCCACATTGCACGGTGCAATTCTGAAATTTTTTGCTTTTTCCTGCTAATCCTAGCATGATAAAGAAGATTCAAAGAGAGTGAGATGCCAGCTCCT
This sequence comes from Phyllobates terribilis, assembly GCF_046119375.1. Lineage (NCBI taxonomy): Eukaryota > Metazoa > Chordata > Amphibia > Anura > Dendrobatidae > Phyllobates > Phyllobates terribilis. The sequence goes on from NW_027367517.1 coordinate 9,147, forward strand.
TTCATTCAGTCAGTAGCTTCAAACATTTCTGGACGTTTTTCAATGGCAAAAATCAATGAATATTGTAAATGCACAAACAGTAATATCTCCACATTGCACGGTGCAATTCTGAAATTTTTTGCTTTTTCCTGTTAATCCTAGCATGATAAAGAAGATTCAAAGAGAGTGAGATGCCAGCTCCTTTCATTCAGTCAGTAGCTTCAAACATTTCTGGTATATGAAAAACATGTTTTTCAATGGCAAAAATCAATGAATATTGTAAATGCACAAACAGTAATATCTCCACATTGCACGGTGCAATTCTGAAATTTTTAGCTTTTTCCTGTTAATCCTAGCATGATAAAGAAGATTCAAAGAGAGTGAGATGCCAGCTCCTTTCATTCAGTCAGTAGCTTCAAACATTTCTGGTATATGAAAAACATGTTTTTCAATGGCAAAAATCAATGAATATTGTAAATGCACAAACAGTAATATCTCCACATTGCAAGGTGCAATTCTGAAATTTTTTGCTTTTTCCTGCTAATCCTAGCATGATAAAGAAGATTCAAAGAGAGTGAGATGCCAGCTCCTTTCATTCAGTCAGTAGCTTGAAACATTTCTGGTATATGAAAAACATGTTTTTCAATGGCAAAAATCAATGAATATTGTAAATGCACAAACAGTAATATCTCCACATTGCACGGTGCAATTCTGAAATTTTTAGCTTTTTCCTGTTAATCCTAGCATGATAAAGAAGATTCAAAGAGAGTGAGATGCCAGCTCCTTTCATTCAGTCAGTAGCTTCAAACATTTCTGGTATATGAAAAACATGTTTTTCAATGGCAAAAATCAATGAATATTGTAAATGCACAAACAGTAATATCTCCACATTGCAAGGTGCAATTCTGAAATTTTTAGCTTTTTCCTGTTAATCCTAGCATGATAAAGAAGATTCAAAGAGAGTGAGATGCCAGCTCCTTTCATTCAGTCAGTAGCTTCAAACATTTCTGGACGTTTTTCAATGGCAAAAATCAATGAATATTGTAAATGCACAAACAGTAATATCTCCACATTGCACGGTGCAATTCTGAAATTTTTAGCTTTTTCCTGTTAATCCTAGCATGATAAAGAAGATTCAAAGAGAGTGAGATGCCAGCTCCTTTCATTCAGTCAGTAGCTTCAAACATTTCTGGTATATGAAAAACATGTTTTTCAATGGCAAAAATCAATGAATATTGTAAATGCACAAACAGTAATATCTCCACATTGCACGGTGCAATTCTGAAATTTTTTGCTTTTTCCTGTTAATCCTAGCATGATAAAGAAGATTCAAAGAGAGTGAGATGCCAGCTCCTTTCATTCAGTCAGTAGCTTCAAACATTTCTGGTATATGAAAAACATGTTTTTCAATGGCAAAAATCAATGAATATTGTAAATGCACAAACAGTAATATCTCCACATTGCAAGGTGCAATTCTGAAATTTTTAGCTTTTTCCTGTTAATCCTAGCATGATAAAGAAGATTCAAAGAGAGTGAGATGCCAGCTCCTTTCATTCAGTCAGTAGCTTCAAACATTTCTGGTATATGAAAAACATGTTTTTCAATGGCAAAAATCAATGAATATTGTAAATGCACAAACAGTATTATCTCCACATTGCACGGTGCAATTCTGAAATTTTTTGCTTTTTCCTGTTAATCCTAGCATGATAAAGAAGATTCAAAGAGAGTGAGATGCCAGCTCCTTTCATTCAGTCAGTAGCTTCAAACATTTCTGGACGTTTTTCAATGGCAAAAATCAATGAATATTGTAAATGCACAAACAGTAATATCTCCACATTGCACGGTGCAATTCTGAAATTTTTTGCTTTTTCCTGCTAATCCTAGCATGATAAAGAAGATTCAAAGAGAGTGAGATGCCAGCTCCTTTCATTCAGTCAGTAGCTTCAAACATTTCTGGTATATGAAAAACATGTTTTTCAATGGCAAAAATCAATGAATATTGTAAATGCACAAACAGTAATATCTCCACATTGCAAGGTGCAATTCTGAAATTTTTTGCTTTTTCCTGCTAATCCTAGCATGATAAAGAAGATTCAAAGAGAGTGAGATGCCAGCTCCTTTCATTCAGTCAGTAGCTTCAAACATTTCTGGTATATGAAAAACATGTTTTTCAATGGCAAAAATCAATGAATATTGTAAATGCACAAACAGTAATATCTCCACATTGCACGGTGCAATTCTGAAATTTTTAGCTTTTTCCTGTTAATCCTAGCATGATAAAGAAGATTCAAAGATAGTGAGATGCCAGCTCCTTTCATTCAGTCAGTAGCTTCAAACATTTCTGGTATATGAAAAACATGTTTTTCAATGGCAAAAATCAATGAATATTGTAAATGCACAAACAGTAATATCTCCACATTGCACGGTGCAATTCTGAAATTTTTAGCTTTTTCCTGTTAATCCTAGCATGATAAAGAAGATTCAAAGAGAGTGAGATGCCAGCTCCTTTCATTCAGTCAGTAGCTTCAAACATTTCTGGACGTTTTTCAATGGCAAAAATCAATGAATATTGTAAATGCACAAACAGTAATATCTCCACATTGCACGGTGCAATTCTGAAATTTTTTGCTTTTTCCTGCTAATCCTAGCATGATAAAGAAGATTCAAAGAGAGTGAGACGCCAGCTCCTTTCATTCAGTCAGTAGCTTCAAACATTTCTGGACGTTTTTCAATGGCAAAAATCAATGAATATTGTAAATGCACAAACAGTAATATCTCCACATTGCAAGGTGCAATTCTGAAATTTTTAGCTTTTTCCTGTTAATCCTAGCATGATAAAGAAGATTCAAAGAGAGTGAGATGCCAGCTCCTTTCATTCAGTCAGTAGCTTCAAACATTTCTGGACGTTTTTCAATGGCAAAAATCAATGAATATTGTAAATGCACAAACAGTAATATCTCCACATTGCAAGGTGCAATTCTGAAATTTTTTGCTTTTTCCTGTTAATCCTAGCATGATAAAGAAGATTCAAAGAGAGTGAGATGCCAGCTCCTTTCATTCAGTCAGTAGCTTCAAACATTTCTGGTATATGAAAAACATGTTTTTCAATGGCAAAAATCAATGAATATTGTAAATGCACAAACAGTAATATCTCCACATTGCAAGGTGCAATTCTGAAATTTTTAGCTTTTTCCTGTTAATCCTAGCATGATAAAGAAGATTCAAAGAGAGTGAGATGCCAGCTCCTTTCATTCAGTCAGTAGCTTCAAACATTTCTGGTATATGAAAAACATGTTTTTCAATGGCAAAAATCAATGAATATTGTAAATGCACAAACAGTAATATCTCCACATTGCAAGGTGCAATTCTGAAATTTTTAGCTTTTTCCTGTTAATCCTAGCATGATAAAGAAGATTCAAAGAGAGTGAGATGCCAGCTCCTTTCATTCAGTCAGTAGCTTCAAACATTTCTGGACGTTTTTCAATGGCAAAAATCAATGAATATTGTAAATGCACAAACAGTAATATCTCCACATTGCACGGTGCAATTCTGAAATTTTTAGCTTTTTCCTGTTAATCCTAGCATGATAAAGAAGATTCAAAGAGAGTGAGATGCCAGCTCCTTTCATTCAGTCAGTAGCTTCAAACATTTCTGGTATATGAAAAACATGTTTTTCAATGGCAAAAATCAATGAATATTGTAAATGCACAAACAGTAATATCTCCACATTGCACGGTGCAATTCTGAAATTTTTTGCTTTTTCCTGCTAATCCTAGCATGATAAAGAAGATTCAAAGAGAGTGAGATGCCAGCTCCTTTCATTCAGTCAGTAGCTTCAAACATTTCTGGACGTTTTTCAATGGCAAAAATCTATGAATATTGTAAATGCACAAACAGTAATATCTCCACATTGCACGGTGCAATTCTGAAATTTTTTGCTTTTTCCTGCTAATCCTAGCATGATAAAGAAGATTCAAAGAGAGTGAGATGCCAGCTCCTTTCATTCAGTCAGTAGCTTCAAACATTTCTGGTATATGAAAAACATGTTTTTCAATGGCAAAAATCAATGAATATTGTAAATGCACAAACAGTAATATCTCCACATTGCACGGTGCAATTCTGAAATTTTTTGCTTTTTCCTGTTAATCCTAGCATGATAAAGAAGATTCAAAGAGAGTGAGATGCCAGCTCCTTTCATTCAGTCAGTAGCTTCAAACATTTCTGGTATATGAAAAACATGTTTTTCAATGGCAAAAATCAATGAATATTGTAAATGCACAAACAGTAATATCTCCACATTGCAAGGTGCAATTCTGAAATTTTTAGCTTTTTCCTGTTAATCCTAGCATGATAAAGAAGATTCAAAGAGAGTGAGATGCCAGCTCCTTTCATTCAGTCAGTAGCTTCAAACATTTCTGGTATATGAAAAACATGTTTTTCAATGGCAAAAATCAATGAATATTGTAAATGCACAAACAGTATTATCTCCACATTGCACGGTGCAATTCTGAAATTTTTTGCTTTTTCCTGTTAATCCTAGCATGATAAAGAAGATTCAAAGAGAGTGAGATGCCAGCTCCTTTCATTCAGTCAGTAGCTTCAAACATTTCTGGACGTTTTTCAATGGCAAAAATCAATGAATATTGTAAATGCACAAACAGTAATATCTCCACATTGCACGGTGCAATTCTGAAATTTTTTGCTTTTTCCTGCTAATCCTAGCATGATAAAGAAGATTCAAAGAGAGTGAGATGCCAGCTCATTTCATTCAGTCAGTAGCTTCAAACATTTCTGGTATATGAAAAACATGTTTTTCAATGGCAAAAATCAATGAATATTGTAAATGCACAAACAGTAATATCTCCACATTGCAAGGTGCAATTCTGAAATTTTTTGCTTTTTCCTGCTAATCCTAGCATGATAAAGAAGATTCAAAGAGAGTGAGATGCCAGCTCCTTTCATTCAGTCAGTAGCTTCAAACATTTCTGGTATATGAAAAACATGTTTTTCAATGGCAAAAATCAATGAATATTGTAAATGCACAAACAGTAATATCTCCACATTGCACGGTGCAATTCTGAAATTTTTAGCTTTTTCCTGATAATCCTAGCATGATAAAGAAGATTCAAAGATAGTGAGATGCCAGCTCCTTTCATTCAGTCAGTAGCTTCAAACATTTCTGGTATATGAAAAACATGTTTTTCAATGGCAAAAATCAATGAATATTGTAAATGCACAAACAGTAATATCTCCACATTGCACGGTGCAATTCTGAAATTTTTAGCTTATTCCTGTTAATCCTAGCATGATAAAGAAGATTCAAAGAGAGTGAGATGCCAGCTCCTTTCATTCAGTCAGTAGCTTCAAACATTTCTGGACGTTTTTCAATGGCAAAAATCAATGAATATTGTAAATGCACAAACAGTAATATCTCCACATTGCACGGTGCAATTCTGAAATTTTTTGCTTTTTCCTGCTAATCCTAGCATGATAAAGAAGATTCAAAGAGAGTGAGATGCCAGCTCCTTTCATTCAGTCAGTAGCTTCAAACATTTCTGGACGTTTTTCAATGGCAAAAATCAATGAATATTGTAAATGCACAAACAGTAATATCTCCACATTGCAAGGTGCAATTCTGAAATTTTTAGCTTTTTCCTGTTAATCCTAGCATGATAAAGAAGATTCAAAGAGAGTGAGATGCCAGCTCCTTTCATTCAGTCAGTAGCTTCAAACATTTCTGGACGTTTTTCAATGGCAAAAATCAATGAATATTGTAAATGCACAAACAGTAATATCTCCACATTGCAAGGTGCAATTCTGAAATTTTTTGCTTTTTCCTGTTAATCCTAGCATGATAAAGAAGATTCAAAGAGAGTGAGATGCCAGCTCCTTTCATTCAGTCAGTAGCTTCAAACATTTCTGGTATATGAAAAACATGTTTTTCAATGGCAAAAATCAATGAATATTGTAAATGCACAAACAGTAATATCTCCACATTGCAAGGTGCAATTCTGAAATTTTTAGCTTTTTCCTGTTAATCCTAGCATGATAAAGAAGATTCAAAGAGAGTGAGATGCCAGCTCCTTTCATTCAGTCAGTAGCTTCAAACATTTCTGGTATATGAAAAACATGTTTTTCAATGGCAAAAATCAATGAATATTGTAAATGCACAAACAGTAATATCTCCACATTGCAAGGTGCAATTCTGAAATTTTTAGCTTTTTCCTGTTAATCCTAGCATGATAAAGAAGATTCAAAGAGAGTGAGATGCCAGCTCCTTTCATTCAGTCAGTAGCTTCAAACATTTCTGGACGTTTTTCAATGGCAAAAATCAATGAATATTGTAAATGCACAAACAGTAATATCTCCACATTGCACGGTGCAATTCTGAAATTTTTAGCTTTTTCCTGTTAATCCTAGCATGATAAAGAAGATTCAAAGAGAGTGAGATGCCAGCTCCTTTCATTCAGTCAGTAGCTTCAAACATTTCTGGTATATGAAAAACATGTTTTTCAATGGCAAAAATCAATGAATATTGTAAATGCACAAACAGTAATATCTCCACATTGCACGGTGCAATTCTGAAATTTTTTGCTTTTTCCTGCTAATCCTAGCATGATAAAGAAGATTCAAAGAGAGTGAGATGCCAGCTCCTTTCATTCAGTCAGTAGCTTCAAACATTTCTGGACGTTTTTCAATGGCAAAAATCAATGAATATTGTAAATGCACAAACAGTAATATCTCCACATTGCACGGTGCAATTCTGAAATTTTTTGCTTTTTCCTGCTAATCCTAGCATGATAAAGAAGATTCAAAGAGAGTGAGATGCCAGCTCCTTTCATTCAGTCAGTAGCTTCAAACATTTCTGGTATATGAAAAACATGTTTTTCAATGGCAAAAATCAATGAATATTGTAAATGCACAAACAGTAATATCTCCACATTGCAAGGTGCAATTCTGAAATTTTTTGCTTTTTCCTGTTAATCCTAGCATGATAAAGAAGATTCAAAGAGAGTGAGATGCCAGCTCCTTTCATTCAGTCAGTAGCTTCAAACATTTCTGGACGTTTTTCAATGGCAAAAATCAATGAATATTGTAAATGCACAAACAGTAATATCTCCACATTGCAAGGTGCAATTCTGAAATTTTTTGCTTTTTCCTGTTAATCCTAGCATGATAAAGAAGATTCAAAGAGAGTGAGATGCCAGCTCCTTTCATTCAGTCAGTAGCTTCAAACATTTCTGGTATATGAAAAACATGTTTTTCAATGGCAAAAATCAATGAATATTGTAAATGCACAAACAGTAATATCTCCACATTGCAAGGTGCAATTCTGAAATTTTTAGCTTTTTCCTGTTAATCCTAGCATGATAAAGAAGATTCAAAGAGAGTGAGATGCCAGCTCCTTTCATTCAGTCAGTAGCTTCAAACATTTCTGGTATATGAAAAACATGTTTTTCAATGGCAAAAATCAATGAATATTGTAAATGCACAAACAGTAATATCTCCACATTGCAAGGTGCAATTCTGAAATTTTTAGCTTTTTCCTGTTAATCCTAGCATGATAAAGAAGATTCAAAGAGAGTGAGATGCCAGCTCCTTTCATTCAGTCAGTAGCTTCAAACATTTCTGGACGTTTTTCAATGGCAAAAATCAATGAATATTGTAAATGCACAAACAGTAATATCTCCACATTGCACGGTGCAATTCTGAAATTTTTAGCTTTTTCCTGTTAATCCTAGCATGATAAAGAAGATTCAAAGAGAGTGAGATGCCAGCTCCTTTCATTCAGTCAGTAGCTTCAAACATTTCTGGTATATGAAAAACATGTTTTTCAATGGCAAAAATCAATGAATATTGTAAATGCACAAACAGTAATATCTCCACATTGCACGGTGCAATTCTGAAATTTTTTGCTTTTTCCTGCTAATCCTAGCATGATAAAGAAGATTCAAAGAGAGTGAGATGCCAGCTCCTTTCATTCAGTCAGTAGCTTCAAACATTTCTGGACGTTTTTCAATGGCAAAAATCAATGAATATTGTAAATGCACAAACAGTAATATCTCCACATTGCACGGTGCAATTCTGAAATTTTTTGCTTTTTCCTGCTAATCCTAGCATGATAAAGAAGATTCAAAGAGAGTGAGATGCCAGCTCCTTTCATTCAGTCAGTAGCTTCAAACATTTCTGGTATATGAAAAACATCTTTTTCAATGGCAAAAATCAATGAATATTGTAAATGCACAAACAGTAATATCTCCACATTGCACGGTGCAATTCTGAAATTTTTTGCTTTTTCCTGTTAATCCTAGCATGATAAAGAAGATTCAAAGAGAGTGAGATGCCAGCTCCTTTCATTCAGTCAGTAGCTTCAAACATTTCTGGTATATGAAAAACATGTTTTTCAATGGCAAAAATCAATGAATATTGTAAATGCACAAACAGTAATATCTCCACATTGCACGGTGCAATTCTGAAATTTTTAGCTTTTTCCTGTTAATCCTAGCATGATAAAGAAGATTCAAAGAGAGTGAGATGCCAGCTCCTTTCATTCAGTCAGTAGCTTCAAACATTTCTGGACGTTTTTCAATGGCAAAAATCAATGAATATTGTAAATGCACAAACAGTAATATCTCCACATTGCAAGGTGCAATTCTGAAATTTTTTGCTTTTTCCTGCTAATCCTAGCATGATAAAGAAGATTCAAAGAGAGTGAGATGCCAGCTCCTTTCATTCAGTCAGTAGCTTCAAACATTTCTGGTATATGAAAAACATGTTTTTCAATGGCAAAAATCAATGAATATTGTAAATGCACAAACAGTAATATCTCCACATTGCAAGGTGCAATTCTGAAATTTTTAGCTTTTTCCTGCTAATCCTAGCATGATAAAGAAGATTCCAAGAGAGTGAGATGCCAGCTCCTTTCATTCAGTCAGTAGCTTCAAACATTTCTGGACGTTTTTCAATGGCAAAAATCAATGAATATTGTAAATGCACAAACAGTAATATCTCCACATTGCACGGTGCAATTCTGAAATTTTTAGCTTTTTCCTGCTAATCCTAGCATGATAAAGAAGATTCAAAGAGAGTGAGATGCCAGCTCCTTTCATTCAGTCAGTAGCTTCAAACATTTCTGGTATATGAAAAACATGTTTTTCAATGGCAAAAATCAATGAATATTGTAAATGCACAAACAGTAATATCTCCACATTGCAAGGTGCAATTCTGAAATTTTTTGCTTTTTCCTGTTAATCCTAGCATGATAAAGAAGATTCAAAGAGAGTGAGATGCCAGCTCCTTTCATTCAGTCAGTAGCTTCAAACATTTCTGGTATATGAAAAACATGTTTTTCAATGGCAAAAATCAATGAATATTGTAAATGCACAAACAGTATTATCTCCACATTGCACGGTGCAATTCTGAAATTTTTTGCTTTTTCCTGTTAATCCTAGCATGATAAAGAAGATTCAAAGAGAGTGAGATGCCAGCTCCTTTCATTCAGTCAGTAGCTTCAAACATTTCTGGACGTTTTTCAATGGCAAAAATCAATGAATATTGTAAATGCACAAACAGTAATATCTCCACATTGCACGGTGCAATTCTGAAATTTTTTGCTTTTTCCTGCTAATCCTAGCATGATAAAGAAGATTCAAAGAGAGTGAGATGCCAGCTCCTTTCATTCAGTCAGTAGCTTCAAACATTTCTGGTATATGAAAAACATGTTTTTCAATGGCAAAAATCAATGAATATTGTAAATGCACAAACAGTAATATCTCCACATTGCAAGGTGCAATTCTGAAATTTTTTGCTTTTTCCTGCTAATCCTAGCATGATAAAGAAGATTCAAAGAGAGTGAGATGCCAGCTCCTTTCATTCAGTCAGTAGCTTCAAACATTTCTGGTATATGAAAAACATGTTTTTCAATGGCAAAAATCAATGAATATTGTAAATGCACAAACAGTAATATCTCCACATTGCACGGTGCAATTCTGAAATTTTTAGCTTTTTCCTGATAATCCTAGCATGATAAAGAAGATTCAAAGATAGTGAGATGCCAGCTCCTTTCATTCAGTCAGTAGCTTCAAACATTTCTGGTATATGAAAAACATGTTTTTCAATGGCAAAAATCAATGAATATTGTAAATGCCCAAACAGTAATATCTCCACATTGCACGGTGCAATTCTGAAATTTTTAGCTTTTTCCTGTTAATCCTAGCATGATAAAGAAGATTCAAAGAGAGTGAGATGCCAGCTCCTTTCATTCAGTCAGTAGCTTCAAACATTTCTGGACGTTTTTCAATGGCAAAAATCAATGAATATTGTAAATGCACAAACAGTAATATCTCCACATTGCACGGTGCAATTCTGAAATTTTTTGCTTTTTCCTGCTAATCCTAGCATGATAAAGAAGATTCAAAGAGAGTGAGATGCCAGCTCCTTTCATTCAGTCAGTAGCTTCAAACATTTCTGGACGTTTTTCAATGGCAAAAATCAATGAATATTGTAAATGCACAAACAGTAATATCTCCACATTGCAAGGTGCAATTCTGAAATTTTTAGCTTTTTCCTGTTAATCCTAGCATGATAAAGAAGATTCAAAGAGAGTGAGATGCCAGCTCCTTTCATTCAGTCAGTAGCTTCAAACATTTCTGGACGTTTTTCAATGGCAAAAATCAATGAATATTGTAAATGCACAAACAGTAATATCTCCACATTGCAAGGTGCAATTCTGAAATTTTTTGCTTTTTCCTGTTAATCCTAGCATGATAAAGAAGATTCAAAGAGAGTGAGATGCCAGCTCCTTTCATTCAGTCAGTAGCTTCAAACATTTCTGGTATATGAAAAACATGTTTTTCAATGGCAAAAATCAATGAATATTGTAAATGCACAAACAGTAATATCTCCACATTGCAAGGTGCAATTCTGAAATTTTTAGCTTTTTCCTGTTAATCCTAGCATGATAAAGAAGATTCAAAGAGAGTGAGATGCCAGCTCCTTTCATTCAGTCAGTAGCTTCAAACATTTCTGGTATATGAAAAACATGTTTTTCAATGGCAAAAATCAATGAATATTGTAAATGCACAAACAGTAATATCTCCACATTGCAAGGTGCAATTCTGAAATTTTTAGCTTTTTCCTGTTAATCCTAGCATGATAAAGAAGATTCAAAGAGAGTGAGATGCCAGCTCCTTTCATTCAGTCAGTAGCTTCAAACATTTCTGGACGTTTTTCAATGGCAAAAATCAATGAATATTGTAAATGCACAAACAGTAATATCTCCACATTGCACGGTGCAATTCTGAAATTTTTAGCTTTTTCCTGTTAATCCTAGCATGATAAAGAAGATTCAAAGAGAGTGAGATGCCAGCTCCTTTCATTCAGTCAGTAGCTTCAAACATTTCTGGTATATGAAAAACATGTTTTTCAATGGCAAAAATCAATGAATATTGTAAATGCACAAACAGTAATATCTCCACATTGCACGGTGCAATTCTGAAATTTTTTGCTTTTTCCTGCTAATCCTAGCATGATAAAGAAGATTCAAAGAGAGTGAGATGCCAGCTCCTTTCATTCAGTCAGTAGCTTCAAACATTTCTGGACGTTTTTCAATGGCAAAAATCAATGAATATTGTAAATGCACAAACAGTAATATCTCCACATTGCACGGTGCAATTCTGAAATTTTTTGCTTTTTCCTGCTAATCCTAGCATGATAAAGAAGATTCAAAGAGAGTGAGATGCCAGCTCCTTTCATTCAGTCAGTAGCTTCAAACATTTCTGGTATATGAAAAACATGTTTTTCAATGGCAAAAATCAATGAATATTGTAAATGCACAAACAGTAATATCTCCACATTGCAAGGTGCAATTCTGAAATTTTTTGCTTTTTCCTGCTAATCCTAGCATGATAAAGAAGATTCAAAGAGAGTGAGATGCCAGCTCCTTTCATTCAGTCAGTAGCTTCAAACATTTCTGGTATATGAAAAACATGTTTTTCAATGGCAAAAATCAATGAATATTGTAAATGCACAAACAGTAATATCTCCACATTGCAAGGTGCAATTCTGAAATTTTTAGCTTTTTCCTGCTAATCCTAGCATGATAAAGAAGATTCAAAGAGAGTGAGATGCCAGCTCCTTTCATTCAGTCAGTAGCTTCAAACATTTCTGGACGTTTTTCAATGGCAAAAATCAATGAATATTGTAAATGCACAAACAGTAATATCTCCACATTGCACGGTGCAATTCTGAAATTTTTTGCTTTTTCCTGCTAATCCTAGCATGATAAAGAAGATTCAAAGAGAGTGAGATGCCAGCTCCTTTCATTCAGTCAGTAGCTTCAAACATTTCTGGTATATGAAAAACATGTTTTTCAATGGCAAAAATCAATGAATATTGTAAATGCACAAACAGTAATATTTCCACATTGCAAGGTGCAATTCTGAAATTTTTAGCTTTTTCCTGTTAATCCTAGCATGATAAAGAAGATTCAAAGAGAGTGAGATGCCAGCTCCTTTCATTCAGTCAGTAGCTTCAAACATTTCTGGTATATGAAAAACATGTTTTTCAATGGCAAAAATCAATGAATATTGTAAATGCACAAACAGTAATATCTCCACATTGCAAGGTGCAATTCTGAAATTTTTTGCTTTTTCCTGCTAATCCTAGCATGATAAAGAAGATTCAAAGAGAGTGAGATGCCAGCTCCTTTCATTCAGTCAGTAGCTTCAAACATTTCTGGTATATGAAAAACATGTTTTTCAATGGCAAAAATCAATGAATATTGTAAATGCACAAACAGTAATATCTCCACATTGCACGGTGCAATTCTGAAATTTTTAGCTTTTTCCTGATAATCCTAGCATGATAAAGAAGATTCAAAGATAGTGAGATGCCAGCTCCTTTCATTCAGTCAGTAGCTTCAAACATTTCTGGTATATGAAAAACATGTTTTTCAATGGCAAAAATCAATGAATATTGTAAATGCCCAAACAGTAATATCTCCACATTGCACGGTGCAATTCTGAAATTTTTAGCTTTTTCCTGTTAATCCTAGCATGATAAAGAAGATTCAAAGAGAGTGAGATGCCAGCTCCTTTCATTCAGTCAGTAGCTTCAAACATTTCTGGACGTTTTTCAATGGCAAAAATCAATGAATATTGTAAATGCACAAACAGTAATATCTCCACATTGCACGGTGCAATTCTGAAATTTTTTGCTTTTTCCTGCTAATCCTAGCATGATAAAGAAGATTCAAAGAGAGTGAGATGCCAGCTCCTTTCATTCAGTCAGTAGCTTCAAACATTTCTGGACGTTTTTCAATGGCAAAAATCAATGAATATTGTAAATGCACAAACAGTAATATCTCCACATTGCAAGGTGCAATTCTGAAATTTTTTGCTTTTTCCTGTTAATCCTAGCATGATAAAGAAGATTCAAAGAGAGTGAGATGCCAGCTCCTTTCATTCAGTCAGTAGCTTCAAACATTTCTGGACGTTTTTCAATGGCAAAAATCAATGAATATTGTAAATGCACAAACAGTAATATCTCCACATTGCAAGGTGCAATTCTGAAATTTTTTGCTTTTTCCTGTTAATCCTAGCATGATAAAGAAGATTCAAAGAGAGTGAGATGCCAGCTCCTTTCATTCAGTCAGTAGCTTCAAACATTTCTGGTATATGAAAAACATGTTTTTCAATGGCAAAAATCAATGAATATTGTAAATGCACAAACAGTAATATCTCCACATTGCAAGGTGCAATTCTGAAATTTTTAGCTTTTTCCTGTTAATCCTAGCATGATAAAGAAGATTCAAAGAGAGTGAGATGCCAGCTCCTTTCATTCAGTCAGTAGCTTCAAACATTTCTGGTATATGAAAAACATGTTTTTCAATGGCAAAAATCAATGAATATTGTAAATGCACAAACAGTAATATCTCCACATTGCAAGGTGCAATTCTGAAATTTTTAGCTTTTTCCTGTTAATCCTAGCATGATAAAGAAGATTCAAAGAGAGTGAGATGCCAGCTCCTTTCATTCAGTCAGTAGCTTCAAACATTTCTGGACGTTTTTCAATGGCAAAAATCAATGAATATTGTAAATGCACAAACAGTAATATCTCCACATTGCACGGTGCAATTCTGAAATTTTTAGCTTTTTCCTGTTAATCCTAGCATGATAAAGAAGATTCAAAGAGAGTGAGATGCCAGCTCCTTTCATTCAGTCAGTAGCTTCAAACATTTCTGGTATATGAAAAACATGTTTTTCAATGGCAAAAATCAATGAATATTGTAAATGCACAAACAGTAATATCTCCACATTGCACGGTGCAATTCTGAAATTTTTTGCTTTTTCCTGCTAATCCTAGCATGATAAAGAAGATTCAAAGAGAGTGAGATGCCAGCTCCTTTCATTCAGTCAGTAGCTTCAAACATTTCTGGACGTTTTTCAATGGCAAAAATCAATGAATATTGTAAATGCACAAACAGTAATATCTCCACATTGCACGGTGCAATTCTGAAATTTTTTGCTTTTTCCTGCTAATCCTAGCATGATAAAGAAGATTCAAAGAGAGTGAGATGCCAGCTCCTTTCATTCAGTCAGTAGCTTCAAACATTTCTGGTATATGAAAAACATGTTTTTCAATGGCAAAAATCAATGAATATTGTAAATGCACAAACAGTAATATCTCCACATTGCAAGGTGCAATTCTGAAATTTTTTGCTTTTTCCTGCTAAAAAGAGAGTGAGATGCCAGCTCCTTTCATTCAGTCAGTAGCTTCAAACATTTCTGGTATATGAAAAACATGTTTTTCAATGGCAAAAATCAATGAATATTGTAAATGCACAAACAGTAATATCTCCACATTGCAAGGTGCAATTCTGAAATTTTTAGCTTTTTCCTGCTAATCCTAGCATGATAAAGAAGATTCAAAGAGAGTGAGATGCCAGCTCCTTTCATTCAGTCAGTAGCTTCAAACATTTCTGGACGTTTTTCAATGGCAAAAATCAATGAATATTGTAAATGCACAAACAGTAATATCTCCACATTGCACGGTGCAATTCTGAAATTTTTTGCTTTTTCCTGCTAATCCTAGCATGATAAAGAATATTCAAAGAGAGTGAGATGCCAGCTCCTTTCATTCAGTCAGTAGCTTCAAACATTTCTGGTATATGAAAAACATGTTTTTCAATGGCAAAAATCAATGAATATTGTAAATGCACAAACAGTAATATCTCCACATTGCAAGGTGCAATTCTGAAATTTTTAGCTTTTTCCTGTTAATCCTAGCATGATAAAGAAGATTCAAAGAGAGTGAGATGCCAGCTCCTTTCATTCAGTCAGTAGCTTCAAACATTTCTGGTATATGAAAAACATGTTTTTCAATGGCAAAAATCAATGAATATTGTAAATGCACAAACAGTAATATCTCCACATTGCACGGTGCAATTCTGAAATTTTTTGCTTTTTCCTGCTAATCCTAGCATGATAAAGAAGATTCAAAGAGAGTGAGATGCCAGCTCCTTTCATTCAGTCAGTAGCTTCAAACATTTCTGGTATATGAAAAACATGTTTTTCAATGGCAAAAATCAATGAATATTGTAAATGCACAAACAGTAATATCTCCACATTGCACGGTGCAATTCTGAAATTTTTAGCTTTTTCCTGCTAATCCTAGCATGATAAAGAAGATTCAAAGAGAGTGAGATGCCAGCTCCTTTCATTCAGTCAGTAGCTTCAAACATTTCTGGTATATGAAAAACATGTTTTTCAATGGCAAAAATCAATGAATATTGTAAATGCACAAACAGTAATATCTCCACATTGCACGGTGCAATTCTGAAATTTTTTGCTTTTTCCTGTTAATCCTAGCATGATAAAGAAGATTCAAAGAGAGTGAGATGCCAGCTCCTTTCATTCAGTCAGTAGCTTCAAACATTTCTGGTATATGAAAAACATGTTTTTCAATGGCAAAAATCAATGAATATTGTAAATGCACAAACAGTAATATCTCCACATTGCACGGTGCAATTCTGAAATTTTTAGCTTTTTCCTGTTAATCCTAGCATGATAAAGAAGATTCAAAGAGAGTGAGATGCCAGCTCCTTTCATTCAGTCAGTAGCTTCAAACATTTCTGGACGTTTTTCAATGGCAAAAATCAATGAATATTGTAAATGCACAAACAGTAATATCTCCACATTGCAAGGTGCAATTCTGAAATTTTTTGCTTTTTCCTGCTAATCCTAGCATGATAAAGAAGATTCAAAGAGAGTGAGATGCCAGCTCCTTTCATTCAGTCAGTAGCTTCAAACATTTCTGGACGTTTTTCAATGGCAAAAATCAATGAATATTGTAAATGCACAAACAGTAATATCTCCACATTGCACAGTGCAATTCTGAAATTTTTTGCTTTTTCCTGCTAATCCTAGCATGATAAAGAAGATTCAAAGAGAGTGAGATGCCAGCTCCTTTCATTCAGTCAGTAGCTTCAAACATTTCTGGTATATGAAAAACATGTTTTTCAATGGCAAAAATCAATGAATATTGTAAATGCACAAACAGTAATATCTCCACATTGCACGGTGCAATTCTGAAATTTTTAGCTTTTTCCTGTTAATCCTAGCATGATAAAGAAGATTCAAAGAGAGTGAGATGCCAGCTCCTTTCATTCAGTCAGTAGCTTCAAACATTTCTGGTATATGAAAAACATGTTTTTCAATGGCAAAAATCAATGAATATTGTAAATGCACAAACAGTAATATCTCCACATTGCAAGGTGCAATTCTGAAATTTTTTGCTTTTTCCTGTTAATCCTAGCATGATAAAGAAGATTCAAAGAGAGTGAGATGCCCGCTCCTTTCATTCAGTCAGTAGCTTCAAACATTTCTGGACGTTTTTCAATGGCAAAAATCAATGAATATTGTAAATGCACAAACAGTAATATCTCCACATTGCAAGGTGCAATTCTGAAATTTTTTGCTTTTTCCTGCTAATCCTAGCATGATAAAGAAGATTCAAAGAGAGTGAGATGCCAGCTCCTTTCATTCAGTCAGTAGCTTCAAACATTTCTGGACGTTTTTCAATGGCAAAAATCAATGAATATTGTAAATGCACAAACAGTAATATCTCCACATTGCACGGTGCAATTCTGAAATTTTTAGCTTTTTTCCTGCTAATCCTAGCATGATAAAGAAGATTCAAAGAGAGTGAGATGCCAGCTCCTTTCATTCAGTCAGTAGCTTCAAACATTTCTGGTATATGAAAAACATGTTTTTCAATGGCAAAAATCAATGAATATTGTAAATGCACAAACAGTAATATCTCCACATTGCAAGGTGCAATTCTGAAATTTTTTGCTTTTTCCTGCTAATCCTAGCATGATAAAGAAGATTCAAAGAGAGTGAGATGCCAGCTCCTTTCATTCAGTCAGTAGCTTCAAACATTTCTGGACGTTTTTCAATGGCAAAAATCAATGAATATTGTAAATGCACAAACAGTAATATCTCCACATTGCACGGTGCAATTCTGAAATTTTTAGCTTTTTCCTGTTAATCCTAGCATGATAAAGAAGATTCAAAGAGAGTGAGATGCCAGCTCCTTTCATTCAGTCAGTAGCTTCAAACATTTCTGGTATATGAAAAACATGTTTTTCAATGGCAAAAATCAATGAATATTGTAAATGCACAAACAGTAATATCTCCACATTGCACGGTGCAATTCTGAAATTTTTAGCTTTTTCCTGTTAATCCTAGCATGATAAAGAAGATTCAAAGAGAGTGAGATGCCAGCTCCTTTCATTCAGTCAGTAGCTTCAAACATTTCTGGACGTTTTTCAATGGCAAAAATCAATGAATATTGTAAATGCACAAACAGTAATATCTCCACATTGCACGGTGCAATTCTGAAATTTTTTGCTTTTTCCTGTTAATCCTAGCATGATAAAGAAGATTCAAAGAGAGTGAGATGCCAGCTCCTTTCATTCAGTCAGTAGCTTCAAACATTTCTGGTATATGAAAAACATGTTTTTCAATGGCAAAAATCAATGAATATTGTAAATGCACAAACAGTAATATCTCCACATTGCAAGGTGCAATTCTGAAATTTTTTGCTTTTTCCTGCTAATCCTAGCATGATAAAGAAGATTCAAAGAGAGTGAGATGCCAGCTCCTTTCATTCAGTCAGTAGCTTCAAACATTTCTGGTATATGAAAAACATGTTTTTCAATGGCAAAAATCAATGAATATTGTAAATGCACAAACAGTAATATCTCCACATTGCACGGTGCAATTCTGAAATTTTTTGCTTTTTCCTGCTAATCCTAGCATGATAAAGAAGATTCAAAGAGAGTGAGATGCCAGCTCCTTTCATTCAGTCAGTAGCTTCAAACATTTCTGGTATATGAAAAACATGTTTTTCAATGGCAAAAATCTATGAATATTGTAAATGCACAAACAGTAATATCTCCACATTGCAAGGTGCAATTCTGAAATTTTTTGCTTTTTCCTGTTAATCCTAGCATGATAAAGAAGATTCAAAGAGAGTGAGATGCCAGCTCCTTTCATTCAGTCAGTAGCTTCAAACATTTCTGGACGTTTTTCAATGGCAAAAATCAATGAATATTGTAAATGCACAAACAGTAATATCTCCACATTGCAAGGTGCAATTCTGAAATTTTTAGCTTTTTCCTGTTAATCCTAGCATGATAAAGAAGATTCAAAGAGAGTGAGATGCCAGCTCCTTTCATTCAGTCAGTAGCTTCAAACATTTCTGGTATATGAAAAACATGTTTTTCAATGGCAAAAATCAATGAATATTGTAAATGCACAAACAGTAATATCTCCACATTGCAAGGTGCAATTCTGAAATTTTTAGCTTTTTCCTGCTAATCCTAGCATGATAAAGAAGATTCAAAGAGAGTGAGATGCCAGCTCCTTTCATTCAGTCAGTAGCTTCAAACATTTCTGGTATATGAAAAACATGTTTTTCAATGGCAAAAATCAATGAATATTGTAAATGCACAAACAGTAATATCTCCACATTGCACGGTGCAATTCTGAAATTTTTAGCTTTTTCCTGCTAATCCTAGCATGATAAAGAAGATTCAAAGAGAGTGAGATGCCAGCTCCTTTCATTCAGTCAGTAGCTTCAAACATTTCTGGTATATGAAAAACATGTTTTTCAATGGCAAAAATCAATGAATATTGTAAATGCACAAACAGTAATATCTCCACATTGCAAGGTGCAATTCTGAAATTTTTTGCTTTTTCCTGTTAATCCTAGCATGATAAAGAAGATTCAAAGAGAGTGAGATGCCAGCTCCTTTCATTCAGTCAGTAGCTTCAAACATTTCTGGTATATGAAAAACATGTTTTTCAATGGCAAAAATCAATGAATATTGTAAATGCACAAACAGTAATATCTCCACATTGCAAGGTGCAATTCTGAAATTTTTAGCTTTTTCCTGCTAATCCTAGCATGATAAAGAAGATTCAAAGAGAGTGAGATGCCAGCTCCTTTCATTCAGTCAGTAGCTTCAAACATTTCTGGACGTTTTTCAATGGCAAAAATCAATGAATATTGTAAATGCACAAACAGTAATATCTCCACATTGCACGGTGCAATTCTGAAATTTTTAGCTTTTTCCTGCTAATCCTAGCATGATAAAGAAGATTCAAAGAGAGTGAGATGCCAGCTCCTTTCATTCAGTCAGTAGCTTCAAACATTTCTGGTATATGAAAAACATGTTTTTCAATGGCAAAAATCAATGAATATTGTAAATGCACAAACAGTAATATCTCCACATTGCACGGTGCAATTCTGAAATTTTTTGCTTTTTCCTGTTAATCCTAGCATGATAAAGAAGATTCAAAGAGAGTGAGATGCCAGCTCCTTTCATTCAGTCAGTAGCTTCAAACATTTCTGGTATATGAAAAACATGTTTTTCAATGGCAAAAATCAATGAATATTGTAAATGCACAAACAGTAATATCTCCACATTGCACGGTGCAATTCTGAAATTTTTAGCTTTTTCCTGTTAATCCTAGCATGATAAAGAAGATTCAAAGAGAGTGAGATGCCAGCTCCTTTCATTCAGTCAGTAGCTTCAAACATTTCTGGACGTTTTTCAATGGCAAAAATCAATGAATATTGTAAATGCACAAACAGTAATATCTCCACATTGCAAGGTGCAATTCTGAAATTTTTTGCTTTTTCCTGCTAATCCTAGCATGATAAAGAAGATTCAAAGAGAGTGAGATGCCAGCTCCTTTCATTCAGTCAGTAGCTTCAAACATTTCTGGTATATGAAAAACATGTTTTTCAATGGCAAAAATCAATGAATATTGTAAATGCACAAACAGTAATATCTCCACATTGCAAGGTGCAATTCTGAAATTTTTAGCTTTTTCCTGTTAATCCTAGCATGATAAAGAAGATTCAAAGAGAGTGAGATGCCAGCTCCTTTCATTCAGTCAGTAGCTTCAAACATTTCTGGACGTTTTTCAATGGCAAAAATCAATGAATATTGTAAATGCACAAACAGTAATATCTCCACATTGCACGGTGCAATTCTGAAATTTTTAGCTTTTTCCTGTTAATCCTAGCATGATAAAGAAGATTCAAAGAGAGTGAGATGCCAGCTCCTTTCATTCAGTCAGTAGCTTCAAACATTTCTGGTATATGAAAAACATGTTTTTCAATGGCAAAAATCAATGAATATTGTAAATGCACAAACAGTAATATCTCCACATTGCACGGTGCAATTCTGAAATTTTTTGCTTTTTCCTGCTAATCCTAGCATGATAAAGAAGATTCAAAGAGAGTGAGATGCCAGCTCCTTTCATTCAGTCAGTAGCTTCAAACATTTCTGGTTAGGAAAAACATGGTTTTTCAATGGCAAAAATCAATGAATATTGTAAATGCACAAACAGTAATATCTCCACATTGCACGGTGCAATTCTGAAATTTTTAGCTTTTTCCTGTTAATCCTAGCATGATAAAGAAGATTCAAAGAGAGTGAGATGCCAGCTCCTTTCATTCAGTCAGTAGCTTCAAACATTTCTGGTATATGAAAAACATGTTTTTCAATGGCAAAAATCAATGAATATTGTAAATGCACAAACAGTAATATCTCCACATTGCACGGTGCAATTCTGAAATTTTTTGCTTTTTCCTGCTAATCCTAGCATGATAAAGAAGATTCAAAGAGAGTGAGATGCCAGCTCCTTTCATTCAGTCAGTAGCTTCAAACATTTCTGGTATATGAAAAACATGTTTTTCAATGGCAAAAATCAATGAATATTGTAAATGCACAAACAGTAATATCTCCACATTGCAAGGTGCAATTCTGAAATTTTTAGCTTTTTCCTGTTAATCCTAGCATGATAAAGAAGATTCAAAGAGAGTGAGATGCCAGCTCCTTTCATTCAGTCAGTAGCTTCAAACATTTCTGGTATATGAAAAACATGTTTTTCAATGGCAAAAATCAATGAATATTGTAAATGCACAAACAGTAATATCTCCACATTGCACGGTGCAATTCTGAAATTTTTAGCTTTTTCCTGTTAATCCTAGCATGATAAAGAAGATTCAAAGAGAGTGAGATGCCAGCTCCTTTCATTCAGTCAGTAGCTTCAAACATTTCTGGGTATATGAAAAACGTTTTTCAATGGCAAAAATCAATGAATATTGTAAATGCACAAACAGTAATATCTCCACATTGTACGGTGCAATTCTGAAATTTTTTGCTTTTTCCTGTTAATCCTAGCATGATAAAGAAGATTCAAAGAGAGTGAGATGCCAGCTCCTTTCATTCAGTCAGTAGCTTCAAACATTTCTGGTATATGAAAAACATGTTTTTCAATGGCAAAAATCAATGAATATTGTAAATGCACAAACAGTAATATCTCCACATTGCACGGTGCAATTCTGAAATTTTTAGCTTTTTCCTGTTAATCCTAGCATGATAAAGAAGATTCAAAGAGAGTGAGATGCCAGCTCCTTTCATTCAGTCAGTAGCTTCAAACATTTCTGGTATATGAAAAACATGTTTTTCAATGGCAAAAATCAATGAATATTGTAAATGCACAAACAGTAATATCTCCACATTGCACGGTGCAATTCTGAAATTTTTAGCTTTTTCCTGTTAATCCTAGCATGATAAAGAAGATTCAAAGAGAGTGAGATGCCAGCTCCTTTCATTCAGTCAGTAGCTTCAAACATTTCTGGTATATGAAAAACATGTTTTTCAATGGCAAAAATCAATGAATATTGTAAATGCACAAACAGTAATATCTCCACATTGCACGGTGCAATTCTGAAATTTTTTGCTTTTTCCTGCTAATCCTAGCATGATAAAGAAGATTCAAAGAGAGTGAGATGCCAGCTCCTTTCATTCAGTCAGTAGCTTCAAACATTTCTGGACGTTTTTCAATGGCAAAAATCAATGAATATTGTAAATGCACAAACAGTAATATCTCCACATTGCAAGGTGCAATTCTGAAATTTTTAGCTTTTTCCTGTTAATCCTAGCATGATAAAGAAGATTCAAAGAGAGTGAGATGCCAGCTCCTTTCATTCAGTCAGTAGCTTCAAACATTTCTGGTATATGAAAAACATGTTTTTCAATGGCAAAAATCAATGAATATTGTAAATGCACAAACAGTAATATCTCCACATTGCAAGGTGCAATTCTGAAATTTTTAGCTTTTTCCTGCTAATCCTAGCATGATAAAGAAGATTCAAAGAGAGTGAGATGCCAGCTCCTTTCAATCAGTCAGTAGCTTCAAACATTTCTGGTATATGAAAAACATGTTTTTCAATGGCAAAAATCAATGAATATTGTAAATGCACAAACAGTAATATCTCCACATTGCACGGTGCAATTCTGAAATTTTTTGCTTTTTCCTGCTAATCCTAGCATGATAAAGAAGATTCAAAGAGAGTGAGATGCCAGCTCCTTTCATTCAGTCAGTAGCTTCAAACATTTCTGGTATATGAAAAACGTTTTTCAATGGCAAAAATCAATGAATATTGTAAATGCACAAACAGTAATATCTCCACATTGCACGGTGCAATTCTGAAATTTTTTGCTTTTTCCTGTTAATCCTAGCATGATAAAGAAGATTCAAAGAGAGTGAGATGCCAGCTCCTTTCATTCAGTCAGTAACTTCAAACATTTCTGGTATATGAAAAACATGTTTTTCAATGGCAAAAATCAATGAATATTGTAAATGCACAAACAGTAATATCTCCACATTGCACGGTGCAATTCTGAAATTTTTTGCTTTTTCCTGTTAATCCTAGCATGATAAAGAAGATTCAAAGAGAGTGAGATGCCAGCTCCTTTCATTCAGTCAGTAGCTTCAAACATTTCTGGACGTTTTTCAATGGCAAAAATCAATGAATATTGTAAATGCACAAACAGTAATATCTCCACATTGCAAGGTGCAATTCTGAAATTTTTTGCTTTTTCCTGCTAATCCTAGCATGATAAAGAAGATTCAAAGAGAGTGAGATGCCAGCTCCTTTCATTCAGTCAGTAGCTTCAAACATTTCTGGTATATGAAAAACATGTTTTTCAATGGCAAAAATCAATGAATATTGTAAATGCACAAACAGTAATATCTCCACATTGCACGGTGCAATTCTGAAATTTTTTGCTTTTTCCTGTTAATCCTAGCATGATAAAGAAGATTCAAAGAGAGTGAGATGCCAGCTCCTTTCATTCAGTCAGTAGCTTCAAACATTTCTGGTATATGAAAAACATGTTTTTCAATGGCAAAAATCAATGAATATTGTAAATGCACAAACAGTAATATCTCCACATTGCAAGGTGCAATTCTGAAATTTTTAGCTTTTTCCTGCTAATCCTAGCATGATAAAGAAGATTCAAAGAGAGTGAGATGCCAGCTCCTTTCATTCAGTCAGTAGCTTCAAACATTTCTGGTATATGAAAAACATGTTTTTCAATGGCAAAAATCAATGAATATTGTAAATGCACAAACAGTAATATCTCCACATTGCACGGTGCAATTCTGAAATTTTTTGCTTTTTCCTGCTAATCCTAGCATGATAAAGAAGATTCAAAGAGAGTGAGATGCCAGCTCCTTTCATTCAGTCAGTAGCTTCAAACATTTCTGGTATATGAAAAACATGTTTTTCAATGGCAAAAATCAATGAATATTGTAAATGCACAAACAGTAATATCTCCACATTGCAAGGTGCAATTCTGAAATTTTTAGCTTTTTCCTGCTAATCCTAGCATGATAAAGAAGATTCAAAGAGAGTGAGATGCCAGCTCCTTTCATTCAGTCAGTAGCTTCAAACATTTCTGGTATATGAAAAACATGTTTTTCAATGGCAAAAATCAATGAATATTGTAAATGCACAAACAGTAATATCTCCACATTGCAAGGTGCAATTCTGAAATTTTTAGCTTTTTCCTGTTAATCCTAGCATGATAAAGAAGATTCAAAGAGAGTGAGATGCCAGCTCCTTTCATTCAGTCAGTAGCTTCAAACATTTCTGGTATATGAAAAACATGTTTTTCAATGGCAAAAATCAATGAATATTGTAAATGCACAAACAGTAATATCTCCACATTGCAAGGTGCAATTCTGAAATTTTTAGCTTTTTCCTGCTAATCCTAGCATGATAAAGAAGATTCAAAGAGAGTGAGATGCCAGCTCCTTTCATTCAGTCAGTAGCTTCAAACATTTCTGGTATATGAAAAACATGTTTTTCAATGGCAAAAATCAATGAATATTGTAAATGCACAAACAGTAATATCTCCACATTGCACGGTGCAATTCTGAAATTTTTTGCTTTTTCCTGCTAATCCTAGCATGATAAAGAAGATTCAAAGAGAGTGAGATGCCAGCTCCTTTCATTCAGTCAGTAGCTTCAAACATTTCTGGTATATGAAAAACATGTTTTTCAATGGCAAAAATCAATGAATATTGTAAATGCACAAACAGTAATATCTCCACATTGCACGGTGCAATTCTGAAATTTTTTGCTTTTTCCTGTTAATCCTAGCATGATAAAGAAGATTCAAAGAGAGTGAGATGCCAGCTCCTTTCATTCAGTCAGTAGCTTCAAACATTTCTGGTATATGAAAAACATGTTTTTCAATGGCAAAAATCAATGAATATTGTAAATGCACAAACAGTAATATCTCCACATTGCACGGTGCAATTCTGAAATTTTTTGCTTTTTCCTGTTAATCCTAGCATGATAAAGAAGATTCAAAGAGAGTGAGATGCCAGCTCCTTTCATTCAGTCAGTAGCTTCAAACATTTCTGGACGTTTTTCAATGGCAAAAATCAATGAATATTGTAAATGCACAAACAGTAATATCTCCACATTGCAAGGTGCAATTCTGAAATTTTTTGCTTTTTCCTGCTAATCCTAGCATGATAAAGAAGATTCAAAGAGAGTGAGATGCCAGCTCCTTTCATTCAGTCAGTAGCTTCAAACATTTCTGGTATATGAAAAACATGTTTTTCAATGGCAAAAATCAATGAATATTGTAAATGCACAAACAGTAATATCTCCACATTGCACGGTGCAATTCTGAAATTTTTTGCTTTTTCCTGCTAATCCTAGCATGATAAAGAAGATTCAAAGAGAGTGAGATGCCAGCTCCTTTCATTCAGTCAGTAGCTTCAAACATTTCTGGTATATGAAAAACATGTTTTTCAATGGCAAAAATCAATGAATATTGTAAATGCACAAACAGTAATATCTCCACATTGCAAGGTGCAATTCTGAAATTTTTAGCTTTTTCCTGCTAATCCTAGCATGATAAAGAAGATTCAAAGAGAGTGAGATGCCAGCTCCTTTCATTCAGTCAGTAGCTTCAAACATTTCTGGTATATGAAAAACATGTTTTTCAATGGCAAAAATCAATGAATATTGTAAATGCACAAACAGTAATATCTCCACATTGCAAGGTGCAATTCTGAAATTTTTAGCTTTTTCCTGCTAATCCTAGCATGATAAAGAAGATTCAAAGAGAGTGAGATGCCAGCTCCTTTCATTCAGTCAGTAGCTTCAAACATTTCTGGTATATGAAAAACATGTTTTTCAATGGCAAAAATCAATGAATATTGTAAATGCACAAACAGTAATATCTCCACATTGCAAGGTGCAATTCTGAAATTTTTAGCTTTTTCCTGTTAATCCTAGCATGATAAAGAAGATTCAAAGAGAGTGAGATGCCAGCTCCTTTCATTCAGTCAGTAGCTTCAAACATTTCTGGTATATGAAAAACATGTTTTTCAATGGCAAAAATCAATGAATATTGTAAATGCACAAACAGTAATATCTCCACATTGCACGGTGCAATTCTGAAATTTTTTGCTTTTTCCTGCTAATCCTAGCATGATAAAGAAGATTCAAAGAGAGTGAGATGCCAGCTCCTTTCATTCAGTCAGTAGCTTCAAACATTTCTGGACGTTTTTCAATGGCAAAAATCAATGAATATTGTAAATGCACAAACAGTAATATCTCCACATTGCAAGGTGCAATTCTGAAATTTTTTGCTTTTTCCTGCTAATCCTAGCATGATAAAGAAGATTCAAAGAGAGTGAGATGCCAGCTCCTTTCATTCAGTCAGTAGCTTCAAACATTTCTGGTATATGAAAAACATGTTTTTCAATGGCAAAAATCAATGAATATTGTAAATGCACAAACAGTAATATCTCCACATTGCACGGTGCAATTCTGAAATTTTTAGCTTTTTCCTGTTAATCCTAGCATGATAAAGAAGATTCAAAGAGAGTGAGATGCCAGCTCCTTTCATTCAGTCAGTAGCTTCAAACATTTCTGGTATATGAAAAACATGTTTTTCAATGGCAAAAATCAATGAATATTGTAAATGCACAAACAGTAATATCTCCACATTGCACGGTGCAATTCTGAAATTTTTAGCTTTTTCCTGTTAATCCTAGCATGATAAAGAAGATTCAAAGAGAGTGAGATGCCAGCTCCTTTCATTCAGTCAGTAGCTTCAAACATTTCTGGACGTTTTTCAATGGCAAAAATCAATGAATATTGTAAATGCACAAACAGTAATATCTCCACATTGCACGGTGCAATTCTGAAATTTTTAGCTTTTTCCTGTTAATCCTAGCATGATAAAGAAGATTCAAAGAGAGTGAGATGCCAGCTCCTTTCATTCAGTCAGTAGCTTCAAACATTTCTGGTATATGAAAAACATGTTTTTCAATGGCAAAAATCAATGAATATTGTAAATGCACAAACAGTAATATCTCCACATTGCAAGGTGCAATTCTGAAATTTTTAGCTTTTTCCTGCTAATCCTAGCATGATAAAGAAGATTCAAAGAGAGTGAGATGCCAGCTCTTTTCATTCAGTCAGTAGCTTCAAACATTTCTGGACGTTTTTCAATGGCAAAAATCAATGAATATTGTAAATGCACAAACAGTAATATCTCCACATTGCACGGTGCAATTCTGAAATTTTTAGCTTTTTCCTGCTAATCCTAGCATGATAAAGAAGATTCAAAGAGAGTGAGATGCCAGCTCCTTTCATTCAGTCAGTAGCTTCAAACATTTCTGGTATATGAAAAACATGTTTTTCAATGGCAAAAATCAATGAATATTGTAAATGCACAAACAGTAATATCTCCACATTGCACGGTGCAATTCTGAAATTTTTTGCTTTTTCCTGTTAATCCTAGCATGATAAAGAAGATTCAAAGAGAGTGAGATGCCAGCTCCTTTCATTCAGTCAGTAGCTTCAAACATTTCTGGTATATGAAAAACATGTTTTTCAATGGCAAAAATCAATGAATATTGTAAATGCACAAACAGTAATATCTCCACATTGCATGGTGCAATTCTGAAATTTTTAGCTTTTTCCTGTTAATCCTAGCATGATAAAGAAGATTCAAAGAGAGTGAGATGCCAGCTCCTTTCATTCAGTCAGTAGCTTCAAACATTTCTGGACGTTTTTCAATGGCAAAAATCAATGAATATTGTAAATGCACAAACAGTAATATCTCCACATTGCAAGGTGCAATTCTGAAATTTTTTGCTTTTTCCTGCTAATCCTAGCATGATAAAGAAGATTCAAAGAGAGTGAGATGCCAGCTCCTTTCATTCAGTCAGTAGCTTCAAACATTTCTGGTATATGAAAAACATGTTTTTCAATGGCAAAAATCAATGAATATTGTAAATGCACAAACAGTAATATCTCCACATTGCAAGGTGCAATTCTGAAATTTTTAGCTTTTTCCTGTTAATCCTAGCATGATAAAGAAGATTCAAAGAGAGTGAGATGCCAGCTCCTTTCATTCAGTCAGTAGCTTCAAACATTTCTGGACGTTTTTCAATGGCAAAAATCAATGAATATTGTAAATGCACAAACAGTAATATCTCCACATTGCACGGTGCAATTCTGAAATTTTTAGCTTTTTCCTGTTAATCCTAGCATGATAAAGAAGATTCAAAGAGAGTGAGATGCCAGCTCCTTTCATTCAGTCAGTAGCTTCAAACATTTCTGGTATATGAAAAACATGTTTTTCAATGGCAAAAATCAATGAATATTGTAAATGCACAAACAGTAATATCTCCACATTGCACGGTGCAATTCTGAAATTTTTTGCTTTTTCCTGCTAATCCTAGCATGATAAAGAAGATTCAAAGAGAGTGAGATGCCAGCTCCTTTCATTCAGTCAGTAGCTTCAAACATTTCTGGACGTTTTTCAATGGCAAAAATCAATGAATATTGTAAATGCACAAACAGTAATATCTCCACATTGCACGGTGCAATTCTGAAATTTTTAGCTTTTTCCTGTTAATCCTAGCATGATAAAGAAGATTCAAAGAGAGTGAGATGCCAGCTCCTTTCATTCAGTCAGTAGCTTCAAACATTTCTGGTATATGAAAAACATGTTTTTCAATGGCAAAAATCAATGAATATTGTAAATGCACAAACAGTAATATCTCCACATTGCACGGTGCAATTCTGAAATTTTTTGCTTTTTCCTGCTAATCCTAGCATGATAAAGAAGATTCAAAGAGAGTGAGATGCCAGCTCCTTTCATTCAGTCAGTAGCTTCAAACATTTCTGGTATATGAAAAACATGTTTTTCAATGGCAAAAATCAATGAATATTGTAAATGCACAAACAGTAATATCTCCACATTGCAAGGTGCAATTCTGAAATTTTTAGCTTTTTCCTGTTAATCCTAGCATGATAAAGAAGATTCAAAGAGAGTGAGATGCCAGCTCCTTTCATTCAGTCAGTAGCTTCAAACATTTCTGGTATATGAAAAACATGTTTTTCAATGGCAAAAATCAATGAATATTGTAAATGCACAAACAGTAATATCTCCACATTGCACTGTGCAATTCTGAAATTTTTAGCTTTTTCCTGTTAATCCTAGCATGATAAAGAAGATTCAAAGAGAGTGAGATGCCAGCTCCTTTCATTCAGTCAGTAGCTTCAAACATTTCTGGACGTTTTTCAATGGCAAAAATCAATGAATATTGTAAATGCACAAACAGTAATATCTCCACATTGCACGGTGCAATTCTGAAATTTTTTGCTTTTTCCTGTTAATCCTAGCATGATAAAGAAGATTCAAAGAGAGTGAGATGCCAGCTCCTTTCATTCAGTCAGTAGCTTCAAACATTTCTGGTATATGAAAAACATGTTTTTCAATGGCAAAAATCAATGAATATTGTAAATGCACAAACAGTAATATCTCCACATTGCACGGTGCAATTCTGAAATTTTTAGCTTTTTCCTGTTAATCCTAGCATGATAAAGAAGATTCAAAGAGAGTGAGATGCCAGCTCCTTTCATTCAGTCAGTAGCTTCAAACATTTCTGGTATATGAAAAACATGTTTTTCAATGGCAAAAATCAATGAATATTGTAAATGCACAAACAGTAATATCTCCACATTGCACGGTGCAATTCTGAAATTTTTAGCTTTTTCCTGTTAATCCTAGCATGATAAAGAAGATTCAAAGAGAGTGAGATGCCAGCTCCTTTCATTCAGTCAGTAGCTTCAAACATTTCTGGTATATGAAAAACATGTTTTTCAATGGCAAAAATCAATGAATATTGTAAATGCACAAACAGTAATATCTCCACATTGCACGGTGCAATTCTGAAATTTTTTGCTTTTTCCTGCTAATCCTAGCATGATAAAGAAGATTCAAAGAGAGTGAGATGCCAGCTCCTTTCATTCAGTCAGTAGCTTCAAACATTTCTGGACGTTTTTCAATGGCAAAAATCAATGAATATTGTAAATGCACAAACAGTAATATCTCCACATTGCAAGGTGCAATTCTGAAATTTTTAGCTTTTTCCTGTTAATCCTAGCATGATAAAGAAGTTTCAAAGAGAGTGAGATGCCAGCTCCTTTCATTCAGTCAGTAGCTTCAAACATTTCTGGTATATGAAAAACATGTTTTTCAATGGCAAAAATCAATGAATATTGTAAATGCACAAACAGTAATATCTCCACATTGCAAGGTGCAATTCTGAAATTTTTAGCTTTTTCCTGCTAATCCTAGCATGATAAAGAAGATTCAAAGAGAGTGAGATGCCAGCTCCTTTCATTCAGTCAGTAGCTTCAAACATTTCTGGTATATGAAAAACATGTTTTTCAATGGCAAAAATCAATGAATATTGTAAATGCACAAACAGTAATATCTCCACATTGCACGGTGCAATTCTGAAATTTTTCCTTTTTCCTGCTAATCCTAGCATGATAAAGAAGATTCAAAGAGAGTGAGATGCCAGCTCCTTTCATTCAGTCAGTAGCTTCAAACATTTCTGGTATATGAAAAACATGTTTTTCAATGGCAAAAATCAATGAATATTGTAAATGCACAAACAGTAATATCTCCACATTGCACGGTGCAATTCTGAAATTTTTTGCTTTTTCCTGTTAATCCTAGCATGATAAAGAAGATTCAAAGAGAGTGAGATGCCAGCTCCTTTCATTCAGTCAGTAGCTTCAAACATTTCTGGTATATGAAAAACATGTTTTTCAATGGCAAAAATCAATGAATATTGTAAATGCACAAACAGTAATATCTCCACATTGCACGGTGCAATTCTGAAATTTTTTGCTTTTTCCTGTTAATCCTAGCATGATAAAGAAGATTCAAAGAGAGTGAGATGCCAGCTCCTTTCATTCAGTCAGTAGCTTCAAACATTTCTGGACGTTTTTCAATGGCAAAAATCAATGAATATTGTAAATGCACAAACAGTAATATCTCCACATTGCAAGGTGCAATTCTGAAATTTTTTGCTTTTTCCTGCTAATCCTAGCATGATAAAGAAGATTCAAAGAGAGTGAGATGCCAGCTCCTTTCATTCAGTCAGTAGCTTCAAACATTTCTGGTATATGAAAAACATGTTTTTCAATGGCAAAAATCAATGAATATTGTAAATGCACAAACAGTAATATCTCCACATTGCACGGTGCAATTCTGAAATTTTTTGCTTTTTCCTGCTAATCCTAGCATGATAAAGAAGATTCAAAGAGAGTGAGATGCCAGCTCCTTTCATTCAGTCAGTAGCTTCAAACATTTCTGGTATATGAAAAACATGTTTTTCAATGGCAAAAATCAATGAATATTGTAAATGCACAAACAGTAATATCTCCACATTGCAAGGTGCAATTCTGAAATTTTTAGCTTTTTCCTGCTAATCCTAGCATGATAAAGAAGATTCAAAGAGAGTGAGATGCCAGCTCCTTTCATTCAGTCAGTAGCTTCAAACATTTCTGGTATATGAAAAACATGTTTTTCAATGGCAAAAATCAATGAATATTGTAAATGCACAAACAGTAATATCTCCACATTGCACGGTGCAATTCTGAAATTTTTTGCTTTTTCCTGCTAATCCTAGCATGATAAAGAAGATTCAAAGAGAGTGAGATGCCAGCTCCTTTCATTCAGTCAGTAGCTTCAAACATTTCTGGTATATGAAAAACATGTTTTTCAATGGCAAAAATCAATGAATATTGTAAATGCACAAACAGTAATATCTCCACATTGCAAGGTGCAATTCTGAAATTTTTAGCTTTTTCCTGCTAATCCTAGCATGATAAAGAAGATTCAAAGAGAGTGAGATGCCAGCTCCTTTCATTCAGTCAGTAGCTTCAAACATTTCTGGTATATGAAAAACATGTTTTTCAATGGCAAAAATCAATGAATATTGTAAATGCACAAACAGTAATATCTCCACATTGCAAGGTGCAATTCTGAAATTTTTAGCTTTTTCCTGTTAATCCTAGCATGATAAAGAAGATTCAAAGAGAGTGAGATGCCAGCTCCTTTCATTCAGTCAGTAGCTTCAAACATTTCTGGTATATGAAAAACATGTTTTTCAATGGCAAAAATCAATGAATATTGTAAATGCACAAACAGTAATATCTCCACATTGCAAGGTGCAATTCTGAAATTTTTAGCTTTTTCCTGCTAATCCTAGCATGATAAAGAAGATTCAAAGAGAGTGAGATGCCAGCTCCTTTCATTCAGTCAGTAGCTTCAAACATTTCTGGTATATGAAAAACATGTTTTTCAATGGCAAAAATCAATGAATATTGTAAATGCACAAACAGTAATATCTCCACATTGCACGGTGCAATTCTGAAATTTTTTGCTTTTTCCTGCTAATCCTAGCATGATAAAGAAGATTCAAAGAGAGTGAGATGCCAGCTCCTTTCATTCAGTCAGTAGCTTCAAACATTTCTGGTATATGAAAAACATGTTTTTCAATGGCAAAAATCAATGAATATTGTAAATGCACAAACAGTAATATCTCCACATTGCACGGTGCAATTCTGAAATTTTTTGCTTTTTCCTGTTAATCCTAGCATGATAAAGAAGATTCAAAGAGAGTGAGATGCCAGCTCCTTTCATTCAGTCAGTAGCTTCAAACATTTCTGGTATATGAAAAACATGTTTTTCAATGGCAAAAATCAATGAATATTGTAAATGCACAAACAGTAATATCTCCACATTGCACGGTGCAATTCTGAAATTTTTAGCTTTTTCCTGTTAATCCTAGCATGATAAAGAAGATTCAAAGAGAGTGAGATGCCAGCTCCTTTCATTCAGTCAGTAGCTTCAAACATTTCTGGACGTTTTTCAATGGCAAAAATCAATGAATATTGTAAATGCACAAACAGTAATATCTCCACATTGCACGGTGCAATTCTGAAATTTTTTGCTTTTTCCTGCTAATCCTAGCATGATAAAGAAGATTCAAAGAGAGTGAGATGCCAGCTCCTTTCATTCAGTCAGTAGCTTCAAACATTTCTGGTATATGAAAAACATGTTTTTCAATGGCAAAAATCAATGAATATTGTAAATGCACAAACAGTAATATCTCCACATTGCACGGTGCAATTCTGAAATTTTTTGCTTTTTCCTGTTAATCCTAGCATGATAAAGAAGATTCAAAGAGAGTGAGATGCCAGCTCCTTTCATTCAGTCAGTAGCTTCAAACATTTCTGGTATATGAAAAACATGTTTTTCAATGGCAAAAATCAATGAATATTGTAAATGCACAAACAGTAATATCTCCACATTGCAAGGTGCAATTCTGAAATTTTTAGCTTTTTCCTGCTAATCCTAGCATGATAAAGAAGATTCAAAGAGAGTGAGATGGCAGCTCCTTTCATTCAGTCAGTAGCTTCAAACATTTCTGGTATATGAAAAACATGTTTTTCAATGGCAAAAATCAATGAATATTGTAAATGCACAAACAGTAATATCTCCACATTGCACGGTGCAATTCTGAAATTTTTTGCTTTTTCCTGCTAATCCTAGCATGATAAAGAAGATTCAAAGAGAGTGAGATGCCAGCTCCTTTCATTCAGTCAGTAGCTTCAAACATTTCTGGTATATGAAAAACATGTTTTTCAATGGCA
Organism: Phyllobates terribilis; assembly: GCF_046119375.1. Taxonomy (NCBI): domain Eukaryota; kingdom Metazoa; phylum Chordata; class Amphibia; order Anura; family Dendrobatidae; genus Phyllobates; species Phyllobates terribilis. The sequence continues at coordinate 43,053 of NW_027367517.1, forward strand.
AAAATCAATGAATATTGTAAATGCACAAACAGTAATATCTCCACATTGCAAGGTGCAATTCTGAAATTTTTAGCTTTTTCCTGCTAATCCTAGCATGATAAAGAAGATTCAAAGAGAGTGAGATGCCAGCTCCTTTCATTCAGTCAGTAGCTTCAAACATTTCTGGTATATGAAAAACATGTTTTTCAATGGCAAAAATCAATGAATATTGTAAATGCACAAACAGTAATATCTCCACATTGCAAGGTGCAATTCTGAAATTTTTAGCTTTTTCCTGCTAATCCTAGCATGATAAAGAAGATTCAAAGAGAGTGAGATGCCAGCTCCTTTCATTCAGTCAGTAGCTTCAAACATTTCTGGTATATGAAAAACATGTTTTTCAATGGCAAAAATCAATGAATATTGTAAATGCACAAACAGTAATATCTCCACATTGCACGGTGCAATTCTGAAATTTTTTGCTTTTTCCTGTTAATCCTAGCATGATAAAGAAGATTCAAAGAGAGTGAGATGCCAGCTCCTTTCATTCAGTCAGTAGCTTCAAACATTTCTGGTATATGAAAAACATGTTTTTCAATGGCAAAAATCAATGAATATTGTAAATGCACAAACAGTAATATCTCCACATTGCAAGGTGCAATTCTGAAATTTTTAGCTTTTTCCTGCTAATCCTAGCATGATAAAGAAGATTCAAAGAGAGTGAGATGCCAGCTCCTTTCATTCAGTCAGTAGCTTCAAACATTTCTGGTATATGAAAAACATGTTTTTCAATGGCAAAAATCAATGAATATTGTAAATGCACAAACAGTAATATCTCCACATTGCACGGTGCAATTCTGAAATTTTTTGCTTTTTCCTGCTAATCCTAGCATGATAAAGAAGATTCAAAGAGAGTGAGATGCCAGCTCCTTTCATTCAGTCAGTAGCTTCAAACATTTCTGGTATATGAAAAACATGTTTTTCAATGGCAAAAATCAATGAATATTGTAAATGCACAAACAGTAATATCTCCACATTGCACGGTGCAATTCTGAAATTTTTTGCTTTTTCCTGTTAATCCTAGCATGATAAAGAAGATTCAAAGAGAGTGAGATGCCAGCTCCTTTCATTCAGTCAGTAGCTTCAAACATTTCTGGTATATGAAAAACATGTTTTTCAATGGCAAAAATCAATGAATATTGTAAATGCACAAACAGTAATATCTCCACATTGCACGGTGCAATTCTGAAATTTTTTGCTTTTTCCTGTTAATCCTAGCATGATAAAGAAGATTCAAAGAGAGTGAGATGCCAGCTCCTTTCATTCAGTCAGTAGCTTCAAACATTTCTGGACGTTTTTCAATGGCAAAAATCAATGAATATTGTAAATGCACAAACAGTAATATCTCCACATTGCAAGGTGCAATTCTGAAATTTTTTGCTTTTTCCTGCTAATCCTAGCATGATAAAGAAGATTCAAAGAGAGTGAGATGCCAGCTCCTTTCATTCAGTCAGTAGCTTCAAACATTTCTGGTATATGAAAAACATGTTTTTCAATGGCAAAAATCAATGAATATTGTAAATGCACAAACAGTAATATCTCCACATTGCACGGTGCAATTCTGAAATGTTTTGCTTTTTCCTGTTAATCCTAGCATGATAAAGAAGATTCAAAGAGAGTGAGATGCCAGCTCCTTTCATTCAGTCAGTAGCTTCAAACATTTCTGGTATATGAAAAACATGTTTTTCAATGGCAAAAATCAATGAATATTGTAAATGCACAAACAGTAATATCTCCACATTGCAAGGTGCAATTCTGAAATTTTTAGCTTTTTCCTGCTAATCCTAGCATGATAAAGAAGATTCAAAGAGAGAGAGATGCCAGCTCCTTTCATTCAGTCAGTAGCTTCAAACATTTCTGGTATATGAAAAACATGTTTTTCAATGGCAAAAATCAATGAATATTGTAAATGCACAAACAGTAATATCTCCACATTGAACGGTGCAATTCTGAAATTTTTTGCTTTTTCCTGCTAATCCTAGCATGATAAAGAAGATTCAAAGAGAGTGAGATGCCAGCTCCTTTCATTCAGTCAGTAGCTTCAAACATTTCTGGTATATGAAAAACATGTTTTTCAATGGCAAAAATCAATGAATATTGTAAATGCACAAACAGTAATATCTCCACATTGCAAGGTGCAATTCTGAAATTTTTAGCTTTTTCCTGCTAATCCTAGCATGATAAAGAAGATTCAAAGAGAGTGAGATGCCAGCTCCTTTCATTCAGTCAGTAGCTTCAAACATTTCTGGTATATGAAAAACATGTTTTTCAATGGCAAAAATCAATGAATATTGTAAATGCACAAACAGTAATATCTCCACATTGCAAGGTGCAATTCTGAAATTTTTAGCTTTTTCCTGCTAATCCTAGCATGATAAAGAAGATTCAAAGAGAGTGAGATGCCAGCTCCTTTCATTCAGTCAGTAGCTTCAAACATTTCTGGTATATGAAAAACATGTTTTTCAATGGCAAAAATCAATGAATATTGTAAATGCACAAACAGTAATATCTCCACATTGCAAGGTGCAATTCTGAAATTTTTAGCTTTTTCCTGTTAATCCTAGCATGATAAAGAAGATTCAAAGAGAGTGAGATGCCAGCTCCTTTCATTCAGTCAGTAGCTTCAAACATTTCTGGTATATGAAAAACATGTTTTTCAATGGCAAAAATCAATGAATATTGTAAATGCACAAACAGTAATATCTCCACATTGCAAGGTGCAATTCTGAAATTTTTAGCTTTTTCCTGCTAATCCTAGCATGATAAAGAAGATTCAAAGAGAGTGAGATGCCAGCTCCTTTCATTCAGTCAGTAGCTTCAAACATTTCTGGTATATGAAAAACATGTTTTTCAATGGCAAAAATCAATGAATATTGTAAATGCACAAACAGTAATATCTCCACATTGCACGGTGCAATTCTGAAATTTTTTGCTTTTTCCTGCTAATCCTAGCATGATAAAGAAGATTCAAAGAGAGTGAGATGCCAGCTCCTTTCATTCAGTCAGTAGCTTCAAACATTTCTCGACGTTTTTCAATGGCAAAAATCAATGAATATTGTAAATGCACAAACAGTAATATCTCCACATTGCAAGGTGCAATTCTGAAATTTTTTGCTTTTTCCTGCTAATCCTAGCATGATAAAGAAGATTCAAAGAGAGTGAGATGCCAGCTCCTTTCATTCAGTCAGTAGCTTCAAACATTTCTGGTATATGAAAAACATGTTTTTCAATGGCAAAAATCAATGAATATTGTAAATGCACAAACAGTAATATCTCCACATTGCACGGTGCAATTCTGAAATTTTTAGCTTTTTCCTGTTAATCCTAGAATGATAAAGAAGATTCAAAGAGAGTGAGATGCCAGCTCCTTTCATTCAGTCAGTAGCTTCAAACATTTCTGGTATATGAAAAACATGTTTTTCAATGGCAAAAATCAATGAATATTGTAAATGCACAAACAGTAATATCTCCACATTGCACGGTGCAATTCTGAAATTTTTAGCTTTTTCCTGTTAATCCTAGCATGATAAAGAAGATTCAAAGAGAGTGAGATGCCAGCTCCTTTCATTCAGTCAGTAGCTTCAAACATTTCTGGACGTTTTTCAATGGCAAAAATCAATGAATATTGTAAATGCACAAACAGTAATATCTCCACATTGCACGGTGCAATTCTGAAATTTTTAGCTTTTTCCTGTTAATCCTAGCATGATAAAGAAGATTCAAAGAGAGTGAGATGCCAGCTCCTTTCATTCAGTCAGTAGCTTCAAACATTTCTGGTATATGAAAAACATGTTTTTCAATGGCAAAAATCAATGAATATTGTAAATGCACAAACAGTAATATCTCCACATTGCAAGGTGCAATTCTGAAATTTTTTGCTTTTTCCTGTTAATCCTAGCATGATAAAGAAGATTCAAAGAGAGTGAGATGCCAGCTCCTTTCATTCAGTCAGTAGCTTCAAACATTTCTGGTATATGAAAAACATGTTTTTCAATGGCAAAAATCAATGAATATTGTAAATGCACAAACAGTAATATCTCCACATTGCAAGGTGCAATTCTGAAATTTTTAGCTTTTTCCTGTTAATCCTAGCATGATAAAGAAGATTCAAAGAGAGTGAGATGCCAGCTCCTTTCATTCAGTCAGTAGCTTCAAACATTTCTGGACGTTTTTCAATGGCAAAAATCAATGAATATTGTAAATGCACAAACAGTAATATCTCCACATTGCACGGTGCAATTCTGAAATTTTTAGCTTTTTCCTGTTAATCCTAGCATGATAAAGAAGATTCAAAGAGAGTGAGATGCCAGCTCCTTTCATTCAGTCAGTAGCTTCAAACATTTCTGGTATATGAAAAACATGTTTTTCAATGGCAAAAATCAATGAATATTGTAAATGCACAAACAGTAATATCTCCACATTGCAAGGTGCAATTCTGAAATTTTTTGCTTTTTCCTGTTAATCCTAGCATGATAAAGAAGATTCAAAGAGAGTGAGATGCCAGCTCCTTTCATTCAGTCAGTAGCTTCAAACATTTCTGGACATTTTTCAATGGCAAAAATCAATGAATATTGTAAATGCACAAACAGTAATATCTCCACATTGCAAGGTGCAATTCTGAAATTTTTAGCTTTTTCCTGTTAATCCTAGCATGATAAAGAAGATTCAAAGAGAGTGAGATGCCAGCTCCTTTCATTCAGTCAGTAGCTTCAAACATTTCTGGTATATGAAAAACATGTTTTTCAATGGCAAAAATCAATGAATATTGTAAATGCACAAACAGTAATATCTCCACATTGCAAGGTGCAATTCTGAAATTTTTAGCTTTTTCCTGCTAATCCTAGCATGATAAAGAAGATTCAAAGAGAGTGAGATGCCAGCTCCTTTCATTCAGTCAGTAGCTTCAAACATTTCTGGTATATGAAAAACATGTTTTTCAATGGCAAAAATCAATGAATATTGTAAATGCACAAACAGTAATATCTCCACATTGCAAGGTGCAATTCTGAAATTTTTAGCTTTTTCCTGTTAATCCTAGCATGATAAAGAAGATTCAAAGAGAGTGAGATGCCAGCTCCTTTCATTCAGTCAGTAGCTTCAAACATTTCTGGTATATGAAAAACATGTTTTTCAATGGCAAAAATCAATGAATATTGTAAATGCACAAACAGTAATATCTCCACATTGCAAGGTGCAATTCTGAAATTTTTAGCTTTTTCCTGCTAATCCTAGCATGATAAAGAAGATTCAAAGAGAGTGAGATGCCAGCTCCTTTCATTCAGTCAGTAGCTTCAAACATTTCTGGTATATGAAAAACATGTTTTTCAATGGCAAAAATCAATGAATATTGTAAATGCACAAACAGTAATATCTCCACATTGCACGGTGCAATTCTGAAATTTTTTGCTTTTTCCTGCTAATCCTAGCATGATAAAGAAGATTCAAAGAGAGTGAGATGCCAGCTCCTTTCATTCAGTCAGTAGCTTCAAACATTTCTCGACGTTTTTCAATGGCAAAAATCAATGAATATTGTAAATGCACAAACAGTAATATCTCCACATTGCAAGGTGCAATTCTGAAATTTTTTGCTTTTTCCTGCTAATCCTAGCATGATAAAGAAGATTCAAAGAGAGTGAGATGCCAGCTCCTTTCATTCAGTCAGTAGCTTCAAACATTTCTGGTATATGAAAAACATGTTTTTCAATGGCAAAAATCAATGAATATTGTAAATGCACAAACAGTAATATCTCCACATTGCACGGTGCAATTCTGAAATTTTTAGCTTTTTCCTGTTAATCCTAGAATGATAAAGAAGATTCAAAGAGAGTGAGATGCCAGCTCCTTTCATTCAGTCAGTAGCTTCAAACATTTCTGGTATATGAAAAACATGTTTTTCAATGGCAAAAATCAATGAATATTGTAAATGCACAAACAGTAATATCTCCACATTGCACGGTGCAATTCTGAAATTTTTAGCTTTTTCCTGTTAATCCTAGCATGATAAAGAAGATTCAAAGAGAGTGAGATGCCAGCTCCTTTCATTCAGTCAGTAGCTTCAAACATTTCTGGACGTTTTTCAATGGCAAAAATCAATGAATATTGTAAATGCACAAACAGTAATATCTCCACATTGCACGGTGCAATTCTGAAATTTTTAGCTTTTTCCTGTTAATCCTAGCATGATAAAGAAGATTCAAAGAGAGTGAGATGCCAGCTCCTTTCATTCAGTCAGTAGCTTCAAACATTTCTGGTATATGAAAAACATGTTTTTCAATGGCAAAAATCAATGAATATTGTAAATGCACAAACAGTAATATCTCCACATTGCAAGGTGCAATTCTGAAATTTTTTGCTTTTTCCTGTTAATCCTAGCATGATAAAGAAGATTCAAAGAGAGTGAGATGCCAGCTCCTTTCATTCAGTCAGTAGCTTCAAACATTTCTGGTATATGAAAAACATGTTTTTCAATGGCAAAAATCAATGAATATTGTAAATGCACAAACAGTAATATCTCCACATTGCAAGGTGCAATTCTGAAATTTTTAGCTTTTTCCTGTTAATCCTAGCATGATAAAGAAGATTCAAAGAGAGTGAGATGCCAGCTCCTTTCATTCAGTCAGTAGCTTCAAACATTTCTGGACGTTTTTCAATGGCAAAAATCAATGAATATTGTAAATGCACAAACAGTAATATCTCCACATTGCACGGTGCAATTCTGAAATTTTTAGCTTTTTCCTGTTAATCCTAGCATGATAAAGAAGATTCAAAGAGAGTGAGATGCCAGCTCCTTTCATTCAGTCAGTAGCTTCAAACATTTCTGGTATATGAAAAACATGTTTTTCAATGGCAAAAATCAATGAATATTGTAAATGCACAAACAGTAATATCTCCACATTGCAAGGTGCAATTCTGAAATTTTTTGCTTTTTCCTGTTAATCCTAGCATGATAAAGAAGATTCAAAGAGAGTGAGATGCCAGCTCCTTTCATTCAGTCAGTAGCTTCAAACATTTCTGGACATTTTTCAATGGCAAAAATCAATGAATATTGTAAATGCACAAACAGTAATATCTCCACATTGCAAGGTGCAATTCTGAAATTTTTAGCTTTTTCCTGTTAATCCTAGCATGATAAAGAAGATTCAAAGAGAGTGAGATGCCAGCTCCTTTCATTCAGTCAGTAGCTTCAAACATTTCTGGTATATGAAAAACATGTTTTTCAATGGCAAAAATCAATGAATATTGTAAATGCACAAACAGTAATATCTCCACATTGCAAGGTGCAATTCTGAAATTTTTAGCTTTTTCCTGCTAATCCTAGCATGATAAAGAAGATTCAAAGAGAGTGAGATGCCAGCTCCTTTCATTCAGTCAGTAGCTTCAAACATTTCTGGTATATGAAAAACATGTTTTTCAATGGCAAAAATCAATGAATATTGTAAATGCACAAACAGTAATATCTCCACATTGCAAGGTGCAATTCTGAAATTTTTAGCTTTTTCCTGTTAATCCTAGCATGATAAAGAAGATTCAAAGAGAGTGAGATGCCAGCTCCTTTCATTCAGTCAGTAGCTTCAAACATTTCTGGTATATGAAAAACATGTTTTTCAATGGCAAAAATCAATGAATATTGTAAATGCACAAACAGTAATATCTCCACATTGCAAGGTGCAATTCTGAAATTTTTAGCTTTTTCCTGTTAATCCTAGCATGATAAAGAAGATTCAAAGAGAGTGAGATGCCAGCTCCTTTCATTCAGTCAGTAGCTTCAAACATTTCTGGTATATGAAAAACATGTTTTTCAATGGCAAAAATCAATGAATATTGTAAATGCACAAACAGTAATATCTCCACATTGCAAGGTGCAATTCTGAAATTTTTAGCTTTTTCCTGTTAATCCTAGCATGATAAAGAAGATTCAAAGAGAGTGAGATGCCAGCTCCTTTCATTCAGTCAGTAGCTTCAAACATTTCTGGACGTTTTTCAATGGCAAAAATCAATGAATATTGTAAATGCACAAACAGTAATATCTCCACATTGCAAGGTGCAATTCTGAAATTTTTAGCTTTTTCCTGTTAATCCTAGCATGATAAAGAAGATTCAAAGAGAGTGAGATGCCAGCTCCTTTCATTCAGTCAGTAGCTTCAAACATTTCTGGTATATGAAAAACATGTTTTTCAATGGCAAAAATCAATGAATATTGTAAATGCACAAACAGTAATATCTCCACATTGCACGGTGCAATTCTGAAATTTTTAGCTTTTTCCTGTTAATCCTAGCATGATAAGAAGATTCAAAGAGAGTGAGATGCCAGCTCCTTTCATTCAGTCAGTAGCTTCAAACATTTCTGGTATATGAAAAACATGTTTTTCAATGGCAAAAATCAATGAATATTGTAAATGCACAAACAGTAATATCTCCACATTGCACGGTGCAATTCTGAAATTTTTAGCTTTTTCCTGTTAATCCTAGCATGATAAAGAAGATTCAAAGAGAGTGAGATGCCAGCTCCTTTCATTCAGTCAGTAGCTTCAAACATTTCTGGACGTTTTTCAATGGCAAAAATCAATGAATATTGTAAATGCACAAACAGTAATATCTCCACATTGCACGGTGCAATTCTGAAATTTTTAGCTTTTTCCTGTTAATCCTAGCATGATAAAGAAGATTCAAAGAGAGTGAGATGCCAGCTCCTTTCATTCAGTCAGTAGCTTCAAACATTTCTGGTATATGAAAAACATGTTTTTCAATGGCAAAAATCAATGAATATTGTAAATGCACAAACAGTAATATCTCCACATTGCAAGGTGCAATTCTGAAATTTTTTGCTTTTTCCTGTTAATCCTAGCATGATAAAGAAGATTCAAAGAGAGTGAGATGCCAGCTCCTTTCATTCAGTCAGTAGCTTCAAACATTTCTGGTATATGAAAAACATGTTTTTCAATGGCAAAAATCAATGAATATTGTAAATGCACAAACAGTAATATCTCCACATTGCAAGGTGCAATTCTGAAATTTTTAGCTTTTTCCTGTTAATCCTAGCATGATAAAGAAGATTCAAAGAGAGTGAGATGCCAGCTCCTTTCATTCAGTCAGTAGCTTCAAACATTTCTGGACGTTTTTCAATGGCAAAAATCAATGAATATTGTAAATGCACAAACAGTAATATCTCCACATTGCACGGTGCAATTCTGAAATTTTTAGCTTTTTCCTGTTAATCCTAGCATGATAAAGAAGATTCAAAGAGAGTGAGATGCCAGCTCCTTTCATTCAGTCAGTAGCTTCAAACATTTCTGGTATATGAAAAACATGTTTTTCAATGGCAAAAATCAATGAATATTGTAAATGCACAAACAGTAATATCTCCACATTGCAAGGTGCAATCCTGAAATTTTTTGCTTTTTCCTGTTAATCCTAGCATGATAAAGAAGATTCAAAGAGAGTGAGATGCCAGCTCCTTTCATTCAGTCAGTAGCTTCAAACATTTCTGGTATATGAAAAACATGTTTTTCAATGGCAAAAATCAATGAATATTGTAAATGCACAAACAGTAATATCTCCACATTGCACGGTGCAATTCTGAAATTTTTTGCTTTTTCCTGTTAATCCTAGCATGATAAAGAAGATTCAAAGAGAGTGAGATGCCAGCTCCTTTCATTCAGTCAGTAGCTTCAAACATTTCTGGACGTTTTTCAATGGCAAAAATCAATGAATATTGTAAATGCACAAACAGTAATATCTCCACATTGCAAGGTGCAATTCTGAAATTTTTAGCTTTTTCCTGTTAATCCTAGCATGATAAAGAAGATTCAAAGAGAGTGAGATGCCAGCTCCTTTCATTCAGTCAGTAGCTTCAAACATTTCTGGACGTTTTTCAATGGCAAAAATCAATGAATATTGTAAATGCACAAACAGTAATATCTCCACATTGCAAGGTGCAATTCTGAAATTTTTAGCTTTTTCCTGTTAATCCTAGCATGATAAAGAAGATTCAAAGAGAGTGAGATGCCAGCTCCTTTCATTCAGTCAGTAGCTTCAAACATTTCTGGTATATGAAAAACATGTTTTTCAATGGCAAAAATCAATGAATATTGTAAATGCACAAACAGTAATATCTCCACATTGCACGGTGCAATTCTGAAATTTTTAGCTTTTTCCTGTTAATCCTAGCATGATAAAGAAGATTCAAAGAGAGTGAGATGCCAGCTCCTTTCATTCAGTCAGTAGCTTCAAACATTTCTGGTATATGAAAAACATGTTTTTCAATGGCAAAAATCAATGAATATTGTAAATGCACAAACAGTAATATCTCCACATTGCACAGTGCAATTCTGAAATTTTTAGCTTTTTCCTGTTAATCCTAGCATGATAAAGAAGATTCAAAGAGAGTGAGATGCCAGCTCCTTTCATTCAGTCAGTAGCTTCAAACATTTCTGGACGTTTTTCAATGGCAAAAATCAATGAATATTGTAAATGCACAAACAGTAATATCTCCACATTGCACGGTGCAATTCTGAAATTTTTAGCTTTTTCCTGTTAATCCTAGCATGATAAAGAAGATTCAAAGAGAGTGAGATGCCAGCTCCTTTCATTCAGTCAGTAGCTTCAAACATTTCTGGTATATGAAAAACATGTTTTTCAATGGCAAAAATCAATGAATATTGTAAATGCACAAACAGTAATATCTCCACATTGCAAGGTGCAATTCTGAAATTTTTTGCTTTTTCCTGTTAATCCTAGCATGATAAAGAAGATTCAAAGAGAGTGAGATGCCAGCTCCTTTCATTCAGTCAGTAGCTTCAAACATTTCTGGTATATGAAAAACATGTTTTTCAATGGCAAAAATCAATGAATATTGTAAATGCACAAACAGTAATATCTCCACATTGCAAGGTGCAATTCTGAAATTTTTAGCTTTTTCCTGTTAATCCTAGCATGATAAAGAAGATTCAAAGAGAGTGAGATGCCAGCTCCTTTCATTCAGTCAGTAGCTTCAAACATTTCTGGACGTTTTTCAATGGCAAAAATCAATGAATATTGTAAATGCACAAACAGTAATATCTCCACATTGCACGGTGCAATTCTGAAATTTTTAGCTTTTTCCTGTTAATCCTAGCATGATAAAGAAGATTCAAAGAGAGTGAGATGCCAGCTCCTTTCATTCAGTCAGTAGCTTCAAACATTTCTGGTATATGAAAAACATGTTTTTCAATGGCAAAAATCAATGAATATTGTAAATGCACAAACAGTAATATCTCCACATTGCAAGGTGCAATTCTGAAATTTTTTGCTTTTTCCTGTTAATCCTAGCATGATAAAGAAGATTCAAAGAGAGTGAGATGCCAGCTCCTTTCATTCAGTCAGTAGCTTCAAACATTTCTGGTATATGAAAAACATGTTTTTCAATGGCAAAAATCAATCAATATTGTAAATGCACAAACAGTAATATCTCCACATTGCACGGCGCAATTCTGAAATTTTTTGCTTTTTCCTGTTAATCCTAGCATGATAAAGAAGATTCAAAGAGAGTGAGATGCCAGCTCCTTTCATTCAGTCAGTAGCTTCAAACATTTCTGGACGTTTTTCAATGGCAAAAATCAATGAATATTGTAAATGCACAAACAGTAATATCTCCACATTGCACGGTGCAATTCTGAAATTTTTAGCTTTTTCCTGTTAATCCTAGCATGATAAAGAAGATTCAAAGAGAGTGAGATGCCAGCTCCTTTCATTCAGTCAGTAGCTTCAAACATTTCTGGTATATGAAAAACATGTTTTTCAATGGCAAAAATCAATGAATATTGTAAATGCACAAACAGTAATATCTCCACATTGCAAGGTGCAATTCTGAAATTTTTTGCTTTTTCCTGTTAATCCTAGCATGATAAAGAAGATTCAAAGAGAGTGAGATGCCAGCTCCTTTCATTCAGTCAGTAGCTTCAAACATTTCTGGTATATGAAAAACATGTTTTTCAATGGCAAAAATCAATGAATATTGTAAATGCACAAACAGTAATATCTCCACATTGCAAGGTGCAATTCTGAAATTTTTAGCTTTTTCCTGTTAATCCTAGCATGATAAAGAAGATTCAAAGAGAGTGAGATGCCAGCTCCTTTCATTCAGTCAGTAGCTTCAAACATTTCTGGACGTTTTTCAATGGCAAAAATCAATGAATATTGTAAATGCACAAACAGTAATATCTCCACATTGCACGGTGCAATTCTGAAATTTTTAGCTTTTTCCTGTTAATCCTAGCATGATAAAGAAGATTCAAAGAGAGTGAGATGCCAGCTCCTTTCATTCAGTCAGTAGCTTCAAACATTTCTGGTATATGAAAAACATGTTTTTCAATGGCAAAAATCAATGAATATTGTAAATGCACAAACAGTAATATCTCCACATTGCAAGGTGCAATCCTGAAATTTTTTGCTTTTTCCTGTTAATCCTAGCATGATAAAGAAGATTCAAAGAGAGTGAGATGCCAGCTCCTTTCATTCAGTCAGTAGCTTCAAACATTTCTGGTATATGAAAAACATGTTTTTCAATGGCAAAAATCAATGAATATTGTAAATGCACAAACAGTAATATCTCCACATTGCACGGTGCAATTCTGAAATTTTTTGCTTTTTCCTGTTAATCCTAGCATGATAAAGAAGATTCAAAGAGAGTGAGATGCCAGCTCCTTTCATTCAGTCAGTAGCTTCAAACATTTCTGGACGTTTTTCAATGGCAAAAATCAATGAATATTGTAAATGCACAAACAGTAATATCTCCACATTGCAAGGTGCAATTCTGAAATTTTTAGCTTTTTCCTGTTAATCCTAGCATGATAAAGAAGATTCAAAGAGAGTGAGATGCCAGCTCCTTTCATTCAGTCAGTAGCTTCAAACATTTCTGGACGTTTTTCAATGGCAAAAATCAATGAATATTGTAAATGCACAAACAGTAATATCTCCACATTGCAAGGTGCAATTCTGAAATTTTTAGCTTTTTCCTGTTAATCCTAGCATGATAAAGAAGATTCAAAGAGAGTGAGATGCCAGCTCCTTTCATTCAGTCAGTAGCTTCAAACATTTCTGGTATATGAAAAACATGTTTTTCAATGGCAAAAATCAATGAATATTGTAAATGCACAAACAGTAATATCTCCACATTGCACGGTGCAATTCTGAAATTTTTAGCTTTTTCCTGTTAATCCTAGCATGATAAAGAAGATTCAAAGAGAGTGAGATGCCAGCTCCTTTCATTCAGTCAGTAGCTTCAAACATTTCTGGTATATGAAAAACATGTTTTTCAATGGCAAAAATCAATGAATATTGTAAATGCACAAACAGTAATATCTCCACATTGCACGGTGCAATTCTGAAATTTTTAGCTTTTTCCTGTTAATCCTAGCATGATAAAGAAGATTCAAAGAGAGTGAGATGCCAGCTCCTTTCATTCAGTCAGTAGCTTCAAACATTTCTGGACGTTTTTCAATGGCAAAAATCAATGAATATTGTAAATGCACAAACAGTAATATCTCCACATTGCACGGTGCAATTCTGAAATTTTTAGCTTTTTCCTGTTAATCCTAGCATGATAAAGAAGATTCAAAGAGAGTGAGATGCCAGCTCCTTTCATTCAGTCAGTAGCTTCAAACATTTCTGGTATATGAAAAACATGTTTTTCAATGGCAAAAATCAATGAATATTGTAAATGCACAAACAGTAATATCTCCACATTGCAAGGTGCAATTCTGAAATTTTTTGCTTTTTCCTGTTAATCCTAGCATGATAAAGAAGATTCAAAGAGAGTGAGATGCCAGCTCCTTTCATTCAGTCAGTAGCTTCAAACATTTCTGGTATATGAAAAACATGTTTTTCAATGGCAAAAATCAATGAATATTGTAAATGCACAAACAGTAATATCTCCACATTGCAAGGTGCAATTCTGAAATTTTTAGCTTTTTCCTGTTAATCCTAGCATGATAAAGAAGATTCAAAGAGAGTGAGATGCCAGCTCCTTTCATTCAGTCAGTAGCTTCAAACATTTCTGGACGTTTTTCAATGGCAAAAATCAATGAATATTGTAAATGCACAAACAGTAATATCTCCACATTGCACGGTGCAATTCTGAAATTTTTAGCTTTTTCCTGTTAATCCTAGCATGATAAAGAAGATTCAAAGAGAGTGAGATGCCAGCTCCTTTCATTCAGTCAGTAGCTTCAAACATTTCTGGTATATGAAAAACATGTTTTTCAATGGCAAAAATCAATGAATATTGT
>NW_027367518.1:0-57350 GCF_046119375.1 Phyllobates terribilis
GCACGGTGCAATTCTGAAATTTTTAGCTTTTTCCTGTTAATCCTAGCATGATAAAGAAGATTCAAAGAGAGTGAGATGCCAGCTCCTTTCATTCAGTCAGTAGCTTCAAACATTTCTGGTATATGAAAAACATGTTTTTCAATGGCAAAAATCAATGAATATTGTAAATGCACAAACAGTAATATCTCCACATTGCACGGTGCAATTCTGAAATTTTTAGCTTTTTCCTGTTAATCCTAGCATGATAAAGAAGATTCAAAGAGAGTGAGATGCCAGCTCCTTTCATTCAGTCAGTAGCTTCAAACATTTCTGGACGTTTTTCAATGGCAAAAATCAATGAATATTGTAAATGCACAAACAGTAATATCTCCACATTGCACGGTGCAATTCTGAAATTTTTAGCTTTTTCCTGTTAATCCTAGCATGATAAAGAAGATTCAAAGAGAGTGAGATGCCAGCTCCTTTCATTCAGTCAGTAGCTTCAAACATTTCTGGACGTTTTTCAATGGCAAAAATCAATGAATATTGTAAATGCACAAACAGTAATATCTCCACATTGCACGGTGCAATTCTGAAATTTTTTGCTTTTTCCTGTTAATCCTAGCATGATAAAGAAGATTCAAAGAGAGTGAGATGCCAGCTCCTTTCATTCAGTCAGTAGCTTCAAACATTTCTGGTATATGAAAAACATGTTTTTCAATGGCAAAAATCAATGAATATTGTAAATGCACAAACAGTAATATCTCCACATTGCACGGTGCAATTCTGAAATTTTTAGCTTTTTCCTGTTAATCCTAGCATGATAAAGAAGATTCAAAGAGAGTGAGATGCCAGCTCCTTTCATTCAGTCAGTAGCTTCAAACATTTCTGGTATATGAAAAACATGTTTTTCAATGGCAAAAATCAATGAATATTGTAAATGCACAAACAGTAATATCTCCACATTGCACGGTGCAATTCTGAAATTTTTAGCTTTTTCCTGTTAATCCTAGCATGATAAAGAAGATTCAAAGAGAGTGAGATGCCAGCTCCTTTCATTCAGTCAGTAGCTTCAAACATTTCTGGACGTTTTTCAATGGCAAAAATCAATGAATATTGTAAATGCACAAACAGTAATATCTCCACATTGCACGGTGCAAGTCTGAAATTTTTAGCTTTTTCCTGTTAATCCTAGCATGATAAAGAAGATTCAAAGAGAGTGAGATGCCAGCTCCTTTCATTCAGTCAGTAGCTTCAAACATTTCTGGTATATGAAAAACATGTTTTTCAATGGCAAAAATCAATGAATATTGTAAATGCACAAACAGTAATATCTCCACATTGCACGGTGCAATTCTGAAATTTTTTGCTTTTTCCTGCTAATCCTAGCATGATAAAGAAGATTCAAAGAGAGTGAGATGCCAGCTCCTTTCATTCAGTCAGTAGCTTCAAACATTTCTGGTATATGAAAAACATGTTTTTCAATGGCAAAAATCAATGAATATTGTAAATGCACAAACAGTAATATCTCCACATTGCACGGTGCAATTCTGAAATTTTTAGCTTTTTCCTGTTAATCCTAGCATGATAAAGAAGATTCAAAGAGAGTGAGATGCCAGCTCCTTTCATTCAGTCAGTAGCTTCAAACATTTCTGGACGTTTTTCAATGGCAAAAATCAATGAATATTGTAAATGCACAAACAGTAATATCTCCACATTGCACGGTGCAATTCTGAAATTTTTAGCTTTTTCCTGTTAATCCTAGCATGATAAAGAAGATTCAAAGAGAGTGAGATGCCAGCTCCTTTCATTCAGTCAGTAGCTTCAAACATTTCTGGTATATGAAAAACATGTTTTTCAATGGCAAAAATCAATGAATATTGTAAATGCACAAACAGTAATATCTCCACATTGCACGGTGCAATTCTGAAATTTTTAGCTTTTTCCTGTTAATCCTAGCATGATAAAGAAGATTCAAAGAGAGTGAGATGCCAGCTCCTTTCATTCAGTCAGTAGCTTCAAACATTTCTGGTATATGAAAAACATGTTTTTCAATGGCAAAAATCAATGAATATTGTAAATGCACAAACAGTAATATCTCCACATTGCACGGTGCAATTCTGAAATTTTTAGCTTTTTCCTGTTAATCCTAGCATGATAAAGAAGATTCAAAGAGAGTGAGATGCCAGCTCCTTTCATTCAGTCAGTAGCTTCAAACATTTCTGGTATATGAAAAACATGTTTTTCAATGGCAAAAATCAATGAATATTGTAAATGCACAAACAGTAATATCTCCACATTGCACGGTGCAATTCTGAAATTTTTTGCTTTTTCCTGTTAATCCTAGCATGATAAAGAAGATTCAAAGAGAGTGAGATGCCAGCTCCTTTCATTCAGTCAGTAGCTTCAAACATTTCTGGACGTTTTTCAATGGCAAAAATCAATGAATATTGTAAATGCACAAACAGTAATATCTCCACATTGCACGGTGCAATTCTGAAATTTTTAGCTTTTTCCTGCTAATCCTAGCATGATAAAGAAGATTCAAAGAGAGTGAGATGCCAGCTCCTTTCATTCAGTCAGTAGCTTCAAACATTTCTGGACGTTTTTCAATGGCAAAAATCAATGAATATTGTAAATGCACAAACAGTAATATCTCCACATTGCACGGTGCAATTCTGAAATTTTTAGCTTTTTCCTGTTAATCCTAGCATGATAAAGAAGATTCAAAGAGAGTGAGATGCCAGCTCCTTTCATTCAGTCAGTAGCTTCAAACATTTCTGGACGTTTTTCAATGGCAAAAATCAATGAATATTGTAAATGCACAAACAGTAATATCTCCACATTGCACGGTGCAATTCTGAAATTTTTAGCTTTTTCCTGCTAATCCTAGCATGATAAAGAAGATTCAAAGAGAGTGAGATGCCAGCTCCTTTCATTCAGTCAGTAGCTTCAAACATTTCTGGTATATGAAAAACATGTTTTTCAATGGCAAAAATCAATGAATATTGTAAATGCACAAACAGTAATATCTCCACATTGCACGGTGCAATTCTGAAATTTTTAGCTTTTTCCTGTTAATCCTAGCATGATAAAGAAGATTCAAAGAGAGTGAGATGCCAGCTCCTTTCATTCAGTCAGTAGCTTCAAACATTTCTGGTATATGAAAAACATGTTTTTCAATGGCAAAAATCAATGAATATTGTAAATGCACAAACAGTAATATCTCCACATTGCACGGTGCAATTCTGAAATTTTTAGCTTTTTCCTGTTAATCCTAGCATGATAAAGAAGATTCAAAGAGAGCGAGATGCCAGCTCCTTTCATTCAGTCAGTAGCTTCAAACATTTCTGGACGTTTTTCAATGGCAAAAATCAATGAATATTGTAAATGCACAAACAGTAATATCTCCACATTGCACGGTGCAATTCTGAAATTTTTAGCTTTTTCCTGTTAATCCTAGCATGATAAAGAAGATTCAAAGAGAGTGAGATGCCAGCTCCTTTCATTCAGTCAGTAGCTTCAAACATTTCTGGACGTTTTTCAATGGCAAAAATCAATGAATATTGTAAATGCACAAACAGTAATATCTCCACATTGCACGGTGCAATTCTGAAATTTTTTGCTTTTTCCTGTTAATCCTAGCATGATAAAGAAGATTCAAAGAGAGTGAGATGCCAGCTCCTTTCATTCAGTCAGTAGCTTCAAACATTTCTGGTATATGAAAAACATGTTTTTCAATGGCAAAAATCAATGAATATTGTAAATGCACAAACAGTAATATCTCCACATTGCACGGTGCAATTCTGAAATTTTTTGCTTTTTCCTGTTAATCCTAGCATGATAAAGAAGATTCAAAGAGAGTGAGATGCCAGCTCCTTTCATTCAGTCAGTAGCTTCAAACATTTCTGGACGTTTTTCAATGGCAAAAATCAATGAATATTGTAAATGCACAAACAGTAATATCTCCACATTGCACGGTGCAATTCTGAAATTTTTAGCTTTTTCCTGCTAATCCTAGCATGATAAAGAAGATTCAAAGAGAGTGAGATGCCAGCTCCTTTCATTCAGTCAGTAGCTTCAAACATTTCTGGACGTTTTTCAATGGCAAAAATCAATGAATATTGTAAATGCACAAACAGTAATATCTCCACATTGCACGGTGCAATTCTGAAATTTTTAGCTTTTTCCTGTTAATCCTAGCATGATAAAGAAGATTCAAAGAGAGTGAGATGCCAGCTCCTTTCATTCAGTCAGTAGCTTCAAACATTTCTGGTATATGAAAAACATGTTTTTCAATGGCAAAAATCAATGAATATTGTAAATGCACAAACAGTAATATCTCCACATTGCACGGTGCAATTCTGAAATTTTTTGCTTTTTCCTGTTAATCCTAGCATGATAAAGAAGATTCAAAGAGAGTGAGATGCCAGCTCCTTTCATTCAGTCAGTAGCTTCAAACATTTCTGGTATATGAAAAACATGTTTTTCAATGGCAAAAATCAATGAATATTGTAAATGCACAAACAGTAATATCTCCACATTGCACGGTGCAATTCTGAAATTTTTAGCTTTTTCCTGTTAATCCTAGCATGATAAAGAAGATTCAAAGAGAGTGAGATGCCAGCTCCTTTCATTCAGTCAGTAGCTTCAAACATTTCTGGTATATGAAAAACATGTTTTTCAATGGCAAAAATCAATGAATATTGTAAATGCACAAACAGTAATATCTCCACATTGCACGGTGCAATTCTGAAATTTTTAGCTTTTTCCTGTTAATCCTAGCATGATAAAGAAGATTCAAAGAGAGTGAGATGCCAGCTCCTTTCATTCAGTCAGTAGCTTCAAACATTTCTGGACGTTTTTCAATGGCAAAAATCAATGAATATTGTAAATGCACAAACAGTAATATCTCCACATTGCACGGTGCAATTCTGAAATTTTTAGCTTTTTCCTGCTAATCCTAGCATGATAAAGAAGATTCAAAGAGAGTGAGATGCCAGCTCCTTTCATTCAGTCAGTAGCTTCAAACATTTCTGGTATATGAAAAACATGTTTTTCAATGGCAAAAATCAATGAATATTGTAAATGCACAAACAGTAATATCTCCACATTGCACGGTGCAATTCTGAAATTTTTAGCTTTTTCCTGTTAATCCTAGCATGATAAAGAAGATTCAAAGAGAGTGAGATGCCAGCTCCTTTCATTCAGTCAGTAGCTTCAAACATTTCTGGACGTTTTTCAATGGCAAAAATCAATGAATATTGTAAATGCACAAACAGTAATATCTCCACATTGCACGGTGCAATTCTGAAATTTTTTGCTTTTTCCTGTTAATCCTAGCATGATAAAGAAGATTCAAAGAGAGTGAGATGCCAGCTCCTTTCATTCAGTCAGTAGCTTCAAACATTTCTGGTATATGAAAAACATGTTTTTCAATGGCAAAAATCAATGAATATTGTAAATGCACAAACAGTAATATCTCCACATTGCACGGTGCAATTCTGAAATTTTTTGCTTTTTCCTGTTAATCCTAGCATGATAAAGAAGATTCAAAGAGAGTGAGATGCCAGCTCCTTTCATTCAGTCAGTAGCTTCAAACATTTCTGGACGTTTTTCAATGGCAAAAATCAATGAATATTGTAAATGCACAAACAGTAATATCTCCACATTGCACGGTGCAATTCTGAAATTTTTAGCTTTTTCCTGCTAATCCTAGCATGATAAAGAAGATTCAAAGAGAGTGAGATGCCAGCTCCTTTCATTCAGTCAGTAGCTTCAAACATTTCTGGACGTTTTTCAATGGCAAAAATCAATGAATATTGTAAATGCACAAACAGTAATATCTCCACATTGCACGGTGCAATTCTGAAATTTTTAGCTTTTTCCTGTTAATCCTAGCATGATAAAGAAGATTCAAAGAGAGTGAGATGCCAGCTCCTTTCATTCAGTCAGTAGCTTCAAACATTTCTGGACGTTTTTCAATGGCAAAAATCAATGAATATTGTAAATGCACAAACAGTAATATCTCCACATTGCACGGTGCAATTCTGAAATTTTTAGCTTTTTCCTGTTAATCCTAGCATGATAAAGAAGATTCAAAGAGAGTGAGATGCCAGCTCCTTTCATTCAGTCAGTAGCTTCAAACATTTCTGGTATATGAAAAACATGTTTTTCAATGGCAAAAATCAATGAATATTGTAAATGCACAAACAGTAATATCTCCACATTGCACGGTGCAATTCTGAAATTTTTAGCTTTTTCCTGTTAATCCTAGCATGATAAAGAAGATTCAAAGAGAGTGAGATGCCAGCTCCTTTCATTCAGTCAGTAGCTTCAAACATTTCTGGTATATGAAAAACATGTTTTTCAATGGCAAAAATCAATGAATATTGTAAATGCACAAACAGTAATATCTCCACATTGCACGGTGCAATTCTGAAATTTTTAGCTTTTTCCTGTTAATCCTAGCATGATAAAGAAGATTCAAAGAGAGTGAGATGCCAGCTCCTTTCATTCAGTCAGTAGCTTCAAACATTTCTGGTATATGAAAAACATGTTTTTCAATGGCAAAAATCAATGAATATTGTAAATGCACAAACAGTAATATCTCCACATTGCACGGTGCAATTCTGAAATTTTTAGCTTTTTCCTGTTAATCCTAGCATGATAAAGAAGATTCAAAGAGAGTGAGATGCCAGCTCCTTTCATTCAGTCAGTAGCTTCAAACATTTCTGGACGTTTTTCAATGGCAAAAATCAATGAATATTGTAAATGCACAAACAGTAATATCTCCACATTGCACGGTGCAATTCTGAAATTTTTAGCTTTTTCCTGTTAATCCTAGCATGATAAAGAAGATTCAAAGAGAGTGAGATGCCAGCTCCTTTCATTCAGTCAGTAGCTTCAAACATTTCTGGTATATGAAAAACATGTTTTTCAATGGCAAAAATCAATGAATATTGTAAATGCACAAACAGTAATATCTCCACATTGCACGGTGCAATTCTGAAATTTTTTGCTTTTTCCTGCTAATCCTAGCATGATAAAGAAGATTCAAAGAGAGTGAGATGCCAGCTCCTTTCATTCAGTCAGTAGCTTCAAACATTTCTGGTATATGAAAAACATGTTTTTCAATGGCAAAAATCAATGAATATTGTAAATGCACAAACAGTAATATCTCCACATTGCACGGTGCAATTCTGAAATTTTTAGCTTTTTCCTGTTAATCCTAGCATGATAAAGAAGATTCAAAGAGAGTGAGATGCCAGCTCCTTTCATTCAGTCAGTAGCTTCAAACATTTCTGGACGTTTTTCAATGGCAAAAATCAATGAATATTGTAAATGCACAAACAGTAATATCTCCACATTGCACGGTGCAATTCTGAAATTTTTAGCTTTTTCCTGTTAATCCTAGCATGATAAAGAAGATTCAAAGAGAGTGAGATGCCAGCTCCTTTCATTCAGTCAGTAGCTTCAAACATTTCTGGTATATGAAAAACATGTTTTTCAATGGCAAAAATCAATGAATATTGTAAATGCACAAACAGTAATATCTCCACATTGCACGGTGCAATTCTGAAATTTTTAGCTTTTTCCTGTTAATCCTAGCATGATAAAGAAGATTCAAAGAGAGTGAGATGCCAGCTCCTTTCATTCAGTCAGTAGCTTCAAACATTTCTGGTATATGAAAAACATGTTTTTCAATGGCAAAAATCAATGAATATTGTAAATGCACAAACAGTAATATCTCCACATTGCACGGTGCAATTCTGAAATTTTTAGCTTTTTCCTGTTAATCCTAGCATGATAAAGAAGATTCAAAGAGAGTGAGATGCCAGCTCCTTTCATTCAGTCAGTAGCTTCAAACATTTCTGGACGTTTTTCAATGGCAAAAATCAATGAATATTGTAAATGCACAAACAGTAATATCTCCACATTGCACGGTGCAATTCTGAAATTTTTAGCTTTTTCCTGTTAATCCTAGCATGATAAAGAAGATTCAAAGAGAGTGAGATGCCAGCTCCTTTCATTCAGTCAGTAGCTTCAAACATTTCTGGTATATGAAAAACATGTTTTTCAATGGCAAAAATCAATGAATATTGTAAATGCACAAACAGTAATATCTCCACATTGCACGGTGCAATTCTGAAATTTTTTGCTTTTTCCTGCTAATCCTAGCATGATAAAGAAGATTCAAAGAGAGTGAGATGCCAGCTCCTTTCATTCAGTCAGTAGCTTCAAACATTTCTGGTATATGAAAAACATGTTTTTCAATGGCAAAAATCAATGAATATTGTAAATGCACAAACAGTAATATCTCCACATTGCACGGTGCAATTCTGAAATTTTTAGCTTTTTCCTGTTAATCCTAGCATGATAAAGAAGATTCAAAGAGAGTGAGATGCCAGCTCCTTTCATTCAGTCAGTAGCTTCAAACATTTCTGGACGTTTTTCAATGGCAAAAATCAATGAATATTGTAAATGCACAAACAGTAATATCTCCACATTGCACGGTGCAATTCTGAAATTTTTAGCTTTTTCCTGTTAATCCTAGCATGATAAAGAAGATTCAAAGAGAGTGAGATGCCAGCTCCTTTCATTCAGTCAGTAGCTTCAAACATTTCTGGTATATGAAAAACATGTTTTTCAATGGCAAAAATCAATGAATATTGTAAATGCACAAACAGTAATATCTCCACATTGCACGGTGCAATTCTGAAATTTTTAGCTTTTTCCTGTTAATCCTAGCATGATAAAGAAGATTCAAAGAGAGTGAGATGCCAGCTCCTTTCATTCAGTCAGTAGCTTCAAACATTTCTGGTATATGAAAAACATGTTTTTCAATGGCAAAAATCAATGAATATTGTAAATGCACAAACAGTAATATCTCCACATTGCACGGTGCAATTCTGAAATTTTTAGCTTTTTCCTGTTAATCCTAGCATGATAAAGAAGATTCAAAGAGAGTGAGATGCCAGCTCCTTTCATTCAGTCAGTAGCTTCAAACATTTCTGGTATATGAAAAACATGTTTTTCAATGGCAAAAATCAATGAATATTGTAAATGCACAAACAGTAATATCTCCACATTGCACGGTGCAATTCTGAAATTTTTTGCTTTTTCCTGTTAATCCTAGCATGATAAAGAAGATTCAAAGAGAGTGAGATGCCAGCTCCTTTCATTCAGTCAGTAGCTTCAAACATTTCTGGACGTTTTTCAATGGCAAAAATCAATGAATATTGTAAATGCACAAACAGTAATATCTCCACATTGCACGGTGCAATTCTGAAATTTTTAGCTTTTTCCTGCTAATCCTAGCATGATAAAGAAGATTCAAAGAGAGTGAGATGCCAGCTCCTTTCATTCAGTCAGTAGCTTCAAACATTTCTGGACGTTTTTCAATGGCAAAAATCAATGAATATTGTAAATGCACAAACAGTAATATCTCCACATTGCACGGTGCAATTCTGAAATTTTTAGCTTTTTCCTGTTAATCCTAGCATGATAAAGAAGATTCAAAGAGAGTGAGATGCCAGCTCCTTTCATTCAGTCAGTAGCTTCTAACATTTCTGGACGTTTTTCAATGGCAAAAATCAATGAATATTGTAAATGCACAAACAGTAATATCTCCACATTGCACGGTGCAATTCTGAAATTTTTAGCTTTTTCCTGCTAATCCTAGCATGATAAAGAAGATTCAAAGAGAGTGAGATGCCAGCTCCTTTCATTCAGTCAGTAGCTTCAAACATTTCTGGTATATGAAAAACATGTTTTTCAATGGCAAAAATCAATGAATATTGTAAATGCACAAACAGTAATATCTCCACATTGCACGGTGCAATTCTGAAATTTTTAGCTTTTTCCTGTTAATCCTAGCATGATAAAGAAGATTCAAAGAGAGTGAGATGCCAGCTCCTTTCATTCAGTCAGTAGCTTCAAACATTTCTGGTATATGAAAAACATGTTTTTCAATGGCAAAAATCAATGAATATTGTAAATGCACAAACAGTAATATCTCCACATTGCACGGTGCAATACTGAAATTTTTAGCTTTTTCCTGTTAATCCTAGCATGATAAAGAAGATTCAAAGAGAGCGAGATGCCAGCTCCTTTCATTCAGTCAGTAGCTTCAAACATTTCTGGACGTTTTTCAATGGCAAAAATCAATGAATATTGTAAATGCACAAACAGTAATATCTCGACATTGCACGGTGCAATTCTGAAATTTTTAGCTTTTTCCTGTTAATCCTAGCATGATAAAGAAGATTCAAAGAGAGTGAGATGCCAGCTCCTTTCATTCAGTCAGTAGCTTCAAACATTTCTGGACGTTTTTCAATGGCAAAAATCAATGAATATTGTAAATGCACAAACAGTAATATCTCCACATTGCACGGTGCAATTCTGAAATTTTTTGCTTTTTCCTGTTAATCCTAGCATGATAAAGAAGATTCAAAGAGAGTGAGATGCCAGCTCCTTTCATTCAGTCAGTAGCTTCAAACATTTCTGGTATATGAAAAACATGTTTTTCAATGGCAAAAATCAATGAATATTGTAAATGCACAAACAGTAATATCTCCACATTGCACGGTGCAATTCTGAAATTTTTTGCTTTTTCCTGTTAATCCTAGCATGATAAAGAAGATTCAAAGAGAGTGAGATGCCAGCTCCTTTCATTCAGTCAGTAGCTTCAAACATTTCTGGACGTTTTTCAATGGCAAAAATCAATGAATATTGTAAATGCACAAACAGTAATATCTCCACATTGCACGGTGCAATTCTGAAATTTTTAGCTTTTTCCTGCTAATCCTAGCATGATAAAGAAGATTCAAAGAGAGTGAGATGCCAGCTCCTTTCATTCAGTCAGTAGCTTCAAACATTTCTGGACGTTTTTCAATGGCAAAAATCAATGAATATTGTAAATGCACAAACAGTAATATCTCCACATTGCACGGTGCAATTCTGAAATTTTTAGCTTTTTCCTGTTAATCCTAGCATGATAAAGAAGATTCAAAGAGAGTGAGATGCCAGCTCCTTTCATTCAGTCAGTAGCTTCAAACATTTCTGGACGTTTTTCAATGGCAAAAATCAATGAATATTGTAAATGCACAAACAGTAATATCTCCACATTGCACGGTGCAATTCTGAAATTTTTAGCTTTTTCCTGTTAATCCTAGCATGATAAAGAAGATTCAAAGAGAGTGAGATGCCAGCTCCTTTCATTCAGTCAGTAGCTTCAAACATTTCTGGTATATGAAAAACATGTTTTTCAATGGCAAAAATCAATGAATAT
This sequence comes from Phyllobates terribilis, assembly GCF_046119375.1. Classification (NCBI taxonomy): domain Eukaryota; kingdom Metazoa; phylum Chordata; class Amphibia; order Anura; family Dendrobatidae; genus Phyllobates; species Phyllobates terribilis. Next base: position 11,273 of record NW_027367518.1, read on the forward strand.
TGTAAATGCACAAACAGTAATATCTCCACATTGCACGGTGCAATTCTGAAATTTTTAGCTTTTTCCTGTTAATCCTAGCATGATAAAGAAGATTCAAAGAGAGTGAGATGCCAGCTCCTTTCATTCAGTCAGTAGCTTCAAACATTTCTGGACGTTTTTCAATGGCAAAAATCAATGAATATTGTAAATGCACAAACAGTAATATCTCCACATTGCACGGTGCAATTCTGAAATTTTTTGCTTTTTCCTGTTAATCCTAGCATGATAAAGAAGATTCAAAGAGAGTGAGATGCCAGCTCCTTTCATTCAGTCAGTAGCTTCAAACATTTCTGGTATATGAAAAACATGTTTTTCAATGGCAAAAATCAATGAATATTGTAAATGCACAAACAGTAATATCTCCACATTGCACGGTGCAATTCTGAAATTTTTTGCTTTTTCCTGTTAATCCTAGCATGATAAAGAAGATTCAAAGAGAGTGAGATGCCAGCTCCTTTCATTCAGTCAGTAGCTTCAAACATTTCTGGACGTTTTTCAATGGCAAAAATCAATGAATATTGTAAATGCACAAACAGTAATATCTCCACATTGCACGGTGCAATTCTGAAATTTTTAGCTTTTTCCTGCTAATCCTAGCATGATAAAGAAGATTCAAAGAGAGTGAGATGCCAGCTCCTTTCATTCAGTCAGTAGCTTCAAACATTTCTGGACGTTTTTCAATGGCAAAAATCAATGAATATTGTAAATGCACAAACAGTAATATCTCCACATTGCACGGTGCAATTCTGAAATTTTTAGCTTTTTCCTGTTAATCCTAGCATGATAAAGAAGATTCAAAGAGAGTGAGATGCCAGCTCCTTTCATTCAGTCAGTAGCTTCAAACATTTCTGGACGTTTTTCAATGGCAAAAATCAATGAATATTGTAAATGCACAAACAGTAATATCTCCACATTGCACGGTGCAATTCTGAAATTTTTAGCTTTTTCCTGCTAATCCTAGCATGATAAAGAAGATTCAAAGAGAGTGAGATGCCAGCTCCTTTCATTCAGTCAGTAGCTTCAAACATTTCTGGTATATGAAAAACATGTTTTTCAATGGCAAAAATCAATGAATATTGTAAATGCACAAACAGTAATATCTCCACATTGCACGGTGCAATTATGAAATTTTTAGCTTTTTCCTGTTAATCCTAGCATGATAAAGAAGATTCAAAGAGAGTGAGATGCCAGCTCCTTTCATTCAGTCAGTAGCTTCAAACATTTCTGGTATATGAAAAACATGTTTTTCAATGGCAAAAATCAATGAATATTGTAAATGCACAAACAGTAATATCTCCACATTGCACGGTGCAATTCTGAAATTTTTAGCTTTTTCCTGTTAATCCTAGCATGATAAAGAAGATTCAAAGAGAGTGAGATGCCAGCTCCTTTCATTCAGTCAGTAGCTTCAAACATTTCTGGACGTTTTTCAATGGCAAAAATCAATGAATATTGTAAATGCACAAACAGTAATATATCCACATTGCACGGTGCAATTCTGAAATTTTTAGCTTTTTCCTGTTAATCCTAGCATGATAAAGAAGATTCAAAGAGAGTGAGATGCCAGCTCCTTTCATTCAGTCAGTAGCTTCAAACATTTCTGGACGTTTTTCAATGGCAAAAATCAATGAATATTGTAAATGCACAAACAGTAATATCTCCACATTGCACGGTGCAATTCTGAAATTTTTAGCTTTTTCCTGTTAATCCTAGCATGATAAAGAAGATTCAAAGAGAGTGAGATGCCAGCTCCTTTCATTCAGTCAGTAGCTTCAAACATTTCTGGACGTTTTTCAATGGCAAAAATCAATGAATATTGTAAATGCACAAACAGTAATATCTCCACATTGCACGGTGCAATTCTGAAATTTTTAGCTTTTTCCTGCTAATCCTAGCATGATAAAGAAGATTCAAAGAGAGTGAGATGCCAGCTCCTTTCATTCAGTCAGTAGCTTCAAACATTTCTGGACGTTTTTCAATGGCAAAAATCAATGAATATTGTAAATGCACAAACAGTAATATCTCCACATTGCACGGTGCAATTCTGAAATTTTTAGCTTTTTCCTGTTAATCCTAGCATGATAAAGAAGATTCAAAGAGAGTGAGATGCCAGCTCCTTTCATTCAGTCAGTAGCTTCAAACATTTCTGGACGTTTTTCAATGGCAAAAATCAATGAATATTGTAAATGCACAAACAGTAATATCTCCACATTGCACGGTGCAATTCTGAAATTTTTAGCTTTTTCCTGCTAATCCTAGCATGATAAAGAAGATTCAAAGAGAGTGAGATGCCAGCTCCTTTCATTCAGTCAGTAGCTTCAAACATTTCTGGTATATGAAAAACATGTTTTTCAATGGCAAAAATCAATGAATATTGTAAATGCACAAACAGTAATATCTCCACATTGCACGGTGCAATTCTGAAATTTTTAGCTTTTTCCTGTTAATCCTAGCATGATAAAGAAGATTCAAAGAGAGTGAGATGCCAGCTCCTTTCATTCAGTCAGTAGCTTCAAACATTTCTGGTATATGAAAAACATGTTTTTCAATGGCAAAAATCAATGAATATTGTAAATGCACAAACAGTAATATCTCCACATTGCACGGTGCAATTCTGAAATTTTTAGCTTTTTCCTGTTAATCCTAGCATGATAAAGAAGATTCAAAGAGAGTGAGATGCCAGCTCCTTTCATTCAGTCAGTAGCTTCAAACATTTCTGGACGTTTTTCAATGGCAAAAATCAATGAATATTGTAAATGCACAAACAGTAATATCTCCACATTGCACGGTGCAATTCTGAAATTTTTAGCTTTTTCCTGTTAATCCTAGCATGATAAAGAAGATTCAAAGAGAGTGAGATGCCAGCTCCTTTCATTCAGTCAGTAGCTTCAAACATTTCTGGTATATGAAAAACATGTTTTTCAATGGCAAAAATCAATGAATATTGTAAATGCACAAACAGTAATATCTCCACATTGCACGGTGCAATTCTGAAATTTTTAGCTTTTTCCTGTTAATCCTAGCATGATAAAGAAGATTCAAAGAGAGTGAGATGCCAGCTCCTTTCATTCAGTCAGTAGCTTCAAACATTTCTGGACGTTTTTCAATGGCAAAAATCAATGAATATTGTAAATGCACAAACAGTAATATCTCCACATTGCACGGTGCAATTCTGAAATTTTTTGCTTTTTCCTGTTAATCCTAGCATGATAAAGAAGATTCAAAGAGAGTGAGATGCCAGCTCCTTTCATTCAGTCAGTAGCTTCAAACATTTCTGGACGTTTTTCAATGGCAAAAATCAATGAATATTGTAAATGCACAAACAGTAATATCTCCACATTGCACGGTGCAATTCTGAAATTTTTAGCTTTTTCCTGTTAATCCTAGCATGATAAAGAAGATTCAAAGAGAGTGAGATGCCAGCTCCTTTCATTCAGTCAGTAGCTTCAAACATTTCTGGTATATGAAAAACATGTTTTTCAATGGCAAAAATCAATGAATATTGTAAATGCACAAACAGTAATATCTCCACATTGCACGGTGCAATTCTGAAATTTTTAGCTTTTTCCTGTTAATCCTAGCATGATAAAGAAGATTCAAAGAGAGTGAGATGCCAGCTCCTTTCATTCAGTCAGTAGCTTCAAACATTTCTGGTATATGAAAAACATGTTTTTCAATGGCAAAAATCAATGAATATTGTAAATGCACAAACAGTAATATCTCCACATTGCACGGTGCAATTCTGAAATTTTTAGCTTTTTCCTGTTAATCCTAGCATGATAAAGAAGATTCAAAGAGAGTGAGATGCCAGCTCCTTTCATTCAGTCAGTAGCTTCAAACATTTCTGGTATATGAAAAACATGTTTTTCAATGGCAAAAATCAATGAATATTGTAAATGCACAAACAGTAATATCTCCACATTGCACGGTGCAATTCTGAAATTTTTTGCTTTTTCCTGTTAATCCTAGCATGATAAAGAAGATTCAAAGAGAGTGAGATGCCAGCTCCTTTCATTCAGTCAGTAGCTTCAAACATTTCTGGACGTTTTTCAATGGCAAAAATCAATGAATATTGTAAATGCACAAACAGTAATATCTCCACATTGCACGGTGCAATTCTGAAATTTTTAGCTTTTTCCTGCTAATCCTAGCATGATAAAGAAGATTCAAAGAGAGTGAGATGCCAGCTCCTTTCAGTCAGTAGCTTCAAACATTTCTGGACGTTTTTCAATGGCAAAAATCAATGAATATTGTAAATGCACAAACAGTAATATCTCCACATTGCACGGTGCAATTCTGAAATTTTTAGCTTTTTCCTGTTAATCCTAGCATGATAAAGAAGATTCAAAGAGAGTGAGATGCCAGCTCCTTTCATTCAGTCAGTAGCTTCAAACATTTCTGGACGTTTTTCAATGGCAAAAATCAATGAATATTGTAAATGCACAAACAGTAATATCTCCACATTGCACGGTGCAATTCTGAAATTTTTAGCTTTTTCCTGCTAATCCTAGCATGATAAAGAAGATTCAAAGAGAGTGAGATGCCAGCTCCTTTCATTCAGTCAGTAGCTTCAAACATTTCTGGTATATGAAAAACATGTTTTTCAATGGCAAAAATCAATGAATATTGTAAATGCACAAACAGTAATATCTCCACATTGCACGGTGCAATTCTGAAATTTTTAGCTTTTTCCTGTTAATCCTAGCATGATAAAGAAGATTCAAAGAGAGTGAGATGCCAGCTCCTTTCATTCAGTCAGTAGCTTCAAACATTTCTGGTATATGAAAAACATGTTTTTCAATGGCAAAAATCAATGAATATTGTAAATGCACAAACAGTAATATCTCCACATTGCACGGTGCAATTCTGAAATTTTTAGCTTTTTCCTGTTAATCCTAGCATGATAAAGAAGATTCAAAGAGAGTGAGATGCCAGCTCCTTTCATTCAGTCAGTAGCTTCAAACATTTCTGGACGTTTTTCAATGGCAAAAATCAATGAATATTGTAAATGCACAAACAGTAATATCTCCACATTGCACGGTGCAATTCTGAAATTTTTAGCTTTTTCCTGTTAATCCTAGCATGATAAAGAAGATTCAAAGAGAGTGAGATGCCAGCTCCTTTCATTCAGTCAGTAGCTTCAAACATTTCTGGACGTTTTTCAATGGCAAAAATCAATGAATATTGTAAATGCACAAACAGTAATATCTCCACATTGCACGGTGCAATTCTGAAATTTTTTGCTTTTTCCTGTTAATCCTAGCATGATAAAGAAGATTCAAAGAGAGTGAGATGCCAGCTCCTTTCATTCAGTCAGTAGCTTCAAACATTTCTGGTATATGAAAAACATGTTTTTCAATGGCAAAAATCAATGAATATTGTAAATGCACAAACAGTAATATCTCCACATTGCACGGTGCAATTCTGAAATTTTTAGCTTTTTCCTGTTAATCCTAGCATGATAAAGAAGATTCAAAGAGAGTGAGATGCCAGCTCCTTTCATTCAGTCAGTAGCTTCAAACATTTCTGGTATATGAAAAACATGTTTTTCAATGGCAAAAATCAATGAATATTGTAAATGCACAAACAGTAATATCTCCACATTGCACGGTGCAATTCTGAAATTTTTAGCTTTTTCCTGTTAATCCTAGCATGATAAAGAAGATTCAAAGAGAGTGAGATGCCAGCTCCTTTCATTCAGTCAGTAGCTTCAAACATTTCTGGACGTTTTTCAATGGCAAAAATCAATGAATATTGTAAATGCACAAACAGTAATATCTCCACATTGCACGGTGCAATTCTGAAATTTTTAGCTTTTTCCTGTTAATCCTAGCATGATAAAGAAGATTCAAAGAGAGTGAGATGCCAGCTCCTTTCATTCAGTCAGTAGCTTCAAACATTTCTGGTATATGAAAAACATGTTTTTCAATGGCAAAAATCAATGAATATTGTAAATGCACAAACAGTAATATCTCCACATTGCACGGTGCAATTCTGAAATTTTTTGCTTTTTCCTGCTAATCCTAGCATGATAAAGAAGATTCAAAGAGAGTGAGATGCCAGCTCCTTTCATTCAGTCAGTAGCTTCAAACATTTCTGGTATATGAAAAACATGTTTTTCAATGGCAAAAATCAATGAATATTGTAAATGCACAAACAGTAATATCTCCACATTGCACGGTGCAATTCTGAAATTTTTAGCTTTTTCCTGTTAATCCTAGCATGATAAAGAAGATTCAAAGAGAGTGAGATGCCAGCTCCTTTCATTCAGTCAGTAGCTTCAAACATTTCTGGACGTTTTTCAATGGCAAAAATCAATGAATATTGTAAATGCACAAACAGTAATATCTCCACATTGCACGGTGCAATTCTGAAATTTTTAGCTTTTTCCTGTTAATCCTAGCATGATAAAGAAGATTCAAAGAGAGTGAGATGCCAGCTCCTTTCATTCAGTCAGTAGCTTCAAACATTTCTGGTATATGAAAAACATGTTTTTCAATGGCAAAAATCAATGAATATTGTAAATGCACAAACAGTAATATCTCCACATTGCACGGTGCAATTCTGAAATTTTTAGCTTTTTCCTGCTAATCCTAGCATGATAAAGAAGATTCAAAGAGAGTGAGATGCCAGCTCCTTTCATTCAGTCAGTAGCTTCAAACATTTCTGGACGTTTTTCAATGGCAAAAATCAATGAATATTGTAAATGCACAAACAGTAATATCTCCACATTGCACGGTGCAATTCTGAAATTTTTAGCTTTTTCCTGTTAATCCTAGCATGATAAAGAAGATTCAAAGAGAGTGAGATGCCAGCTCCTTTCATTCAGTCAGTAGCTTCAAACATTTCTGGACGTTTTTCAATGGCAAAAATCAATGAATATTGTAAATGCACAAACAGTAATATCTCCACATTGCACGGTGCAATTCTGAAATTTTTAGCTTTTTCCTGCTAATCCTAGCATGATAAAGAAGATTCAAAGAGAGTGAGATGCCAGCTCCTTTCATTCAGTCAGTAGCTTCAAACATTTCTGGTATATGAAAAACATGTTTTTCAATGGCAAAAATCAATGAATATTGTAAATGCACAAACAGTAATATCTCCACATTGCACGGTGCAATTCTGAAATTTTTAGCTTTTTCCTGTTAATCCTAGCATGATAAAGAAGATTCAAAGAGAGTGAGATGCCAGCTCCTTTCATTCAGTCAGTAGCTTCAAACATTTCTGGTATATGAAAAACATGTTTTTCAATGGCAAAAATCAATGAATATTGTAAATGCACAAACAGTAATATCTCCACATTGCACGGTGCAATTCTGAAATTTTTAGCTTTTTCCTGTTAATCCTAGCATGATAAAGAAGATTCAAAGAGAGTGAGATGCCAGCTCCTTTCATTCAGTCAGTAGCTTCAAACATTTCTGGACGTTTTTCAATGGCAAAAATCAATGAATATTGTAAATGCACAAACAGTAATATCTCCACATTGCACGGTGCAATTCTGAAATTTTTAGCTTTTTCCTGTTAATCCTAGCATGATAAAGAAGATTCAAAGAGAGTGAGATGCCAGCTCCTTTCATTCAGTCAGTAGCTTCAAACATTTCTGGTATATGAAAAACATGTTTTTCAATGGCAAAAATCAATGAATATTGTAAATGCACAAACAGTAATATCTCCACATTGCACGGTGCAATTCTGAAATTTTTAGCTTTTTCCTGTTAATCCTAGCATGATAAAGAAGATTCAAAGAGAGTGAGATGCCAGCTCCTTTCATTCAGTCAGTAGCTTCAAACATTTCTGGACGTTTTTCAATGGCAAAAATCAATGAATATTGTAAATGCACAAACTAATATCTCCACATTGCACGGTGCAATTCTGAAATTTTTTGCTTTTTCCTGTTAATCCTAGCATGATAAAGAAGATTCAAAGAGAGTGAGATGCCAGCTCCTTTCATTCAGTCAGTAGCTTCAAACATTTCTGGACGTTTTTCAATGGCAAAAATCAATGAATATTGTAAATGCACAAACAGTAATATCTCCACATTGCACGGTGCAATTCTGAAATTTTTAGCTTTTTCCTGTTAATCCTAGCATGATAAAGAAGATTCAAAGAGAGTGAGATGCCAGCTCCTTTCATTCAGTCAGTAGCTTCAAACATTTCTGGTATATGAAAAACATGTTTTTCAATGGCAAAAATCAATGAATATTGTAAATGCACAAACAGTAATATCTCCACATTGCACGGTGCAATTCTGAAATTTTTAGCTTTTTCCTGTTAATCCTAGCATGATAAAGAAGATTCAAAGAGAGTGAGATGCCAGCTCCTTTCATTCAGTCAGTAGCTTCAAACATTTCTGGTATATGAAAAACATGTTTTTCAATGGCAAAAATCAATGAATATTGTAAATGCACAAACAGTAATATCTCCACATTGCACGGTGCAATTCTGAAATTTTTAGCTTTTTCCTGTTAATCCTAGCATGATAAAGAAGATTCAAAGAGAGTGAGATGCCAGCTCCTTTCATTCAGTCAGTAGCTTCAAACATTTCTGGTATATGAAAAACATGTTTTTCAATGGCAAAAATCAATGAATATTGTAAATGCACAAACAGTAATATCTCCACATTGCACGGTGCAATTCTGAAATTTTTTGCTTTTTCCTGTTAATCCTAGCATGATAAAGAAGATTCAAAGAGAGTGAGATGCCAGCTCCTTTCATTCAGTCAGTAGCTTCAAACATTTCTGGACGTTTTTCAATGGCAAAAATCAATGAATATTGTAAATGCACAAACAGTAATATCTCCACATTGCACGGTGCAATTCTGAAATTTTTAGCTTTTTCCTGCTAATCCTAGCATGATAAAGAAGATTCAAAGAGAGTGAGATGCCAGCTCCTTTCAGTCAGTAGCTTCAAACATTTCTGGACGTTTTTCAATGGCAAAAATCAATGAATATTGTAAATGCACAAACAGTAATATCTCCACATTGCACGGTGCAATTCTGAAATTTTTAGCTTTTTCCTGTTAATCCTAGCATGATAAAGAAGATTCAAAGAGAGTGAGATGCCAGCTCCTTTCATTCAGTCAGTAGCTTCAAACATTTCTGGACGTTTTTCAATGGCAAAAATCAATGAATATTGTAAATGCACAAACAGTAATATCTCCACATTGCACGGTGCAATTCTGAAATTTTTAGCTTTTTCCTGCTAATCCTAGCATGATAAAGAAGATTCAAAGAGAGTGAGATGCCAGCTCCTTTCATTCAGTCAGTAGCTTCAAACATTTCTGGTATATGAAAAACATGTTTTTCAATGGCAAAAATCAATGAATATTGTAAATGCACAAACAGTAATATCTCCACATTGCACGGTGCAATTCTGAAATTTTTAGCTTTTTCCTGTTAATCCTAGCATGATAAAGAAGATTCAAAGAGAGTGAGATGCCAGCTCCTTTCATTCAGTCAGTAGCTTCAAACATTTCTGGTATATGAAAAACATGTTTTTCAATGGCAAAAATCAATGAATATTGTAAATGCACAAACAGTAATATCTCCACATTGCACGGTGCAATTCTGAAATTTTTAGCTTTTTCCTGTTAATCCTAGCATGATAAAGAAGATTCAAAGAGAGTGAGATGCCAGCTCCTTTCATTCAGTCAGTAGCTTCAAACATTTCTGGACGTTTTTCAATGGCAAAAATCAATGAATATTGTAAATGCACAAACAGTAATATCTCCACATTGCACGGTGCAATTCTGAAATTTTTAGCTTTTTCCTGTTAATCCTAGCATGATAAAGAAGATTCAAAGAGAGTGAGATGCCAGCTCCTTTCATTCAGTCAGTAGCTTCAAACATTTCTGGACGTTTTTCAATGGCAAAAATCAATGAATATTGTAAATGCACAAACAGTAATATCTCCACATTGCACGGTGCAATTCTGAAATTTTTTGCTTTTTCCTGTTAATCCTAGCATGATAAAGAAGATTCAAAGAGAGTGAGATGCCAGCTCCTTTCATTCAGTCAGTAGCTTCAAACATTTCTGGTATATGAAAAACATGTTTTTCAATGGCAAAAATCAATGAATATTGTAAATGCACAAACAGTAATATCTCCACATTGCACGGTGCAATTCTGAAATTTTTAGCTTTTTCCTGTTAATCCTAGCATGATAAAGAAGATTCAAAGAGAGTGAGATGCCAGCTCCTTTCATTCAGTCAGTAGCTTCAAACATTTCTGGTATATGAAAAACATGTTTTTCAATGGCAAAAATCAATGAATATTGTAAATGCACAAACAGTAATATCTCCACATTGCACGGTGCAATTCTGAAATTTTTAGCTTTTTCCTGTTAATCCTAGCATGATAAAGAAGATTCAAAGAGAGTGAGATGCCAGCTCCTTTCATTCAGTCAGTAGCTTCAAACATTTCTGGACGTTTTTCAATGGCAAAAATCAATGAATATTGTAAATGCACAAACAGTAATATCTCCACATTGCACGGTGCAATTCTGAAATTTTTAGCTTTTTCCTGTTAATCCTAGCATGATAAAGAAGATTCAAAGAGAGTGAGATGCCAGCTCCTTTCATTCAGTCAGTAGCTTCAAACATTTCTGGTATATGAAAAACATGTTTTTCAATGGCAAAAATCAATGAATATTGTAAATGCACAAACAGTAATATCTCCACATTGCACGGTGCAATTCTGAAATTTTTTGCTTTTTCCTGCTAATCCTAGCATGATAAAGAAGATTCAAAGAGAGTGAGATGCCAGCTCCTTTCATTCAGTCAGTAGCTTCAAACATTTCTGGTATATGAAAAACATGTTTTTCAATGGCAAAAATCAATGAATATTGTAAATGCACAAACAGTAATATCTCCACATTGCACGGTGCAATTCTGAAATTTTTAGCTTTTTCCTGTTAATCCTAGCATGATAAAGAAGATTCAAAGAGAGTGAGATGCCAGCTCCTTTCATTCAGTCAGTAGCTTCAAACATTTCTGGACGTTTTTCAATGGCAAAAATCAATGAATATTGTAAATGCACAAACAGTAATATCTCCACATTGCACGGTGCAATTCTGAAATTTTTAGCTTTTTCCTGTTAATCCTAGCATGATAAAGAAGATTCAAAGAGAGTGAGATGCCAGCTCCTTTCATTCAGTCAGTAGCTTCAAACATTTCTGGTATATGAAAAACATGTTTTTCAATGGCAAAAATCAATGAATATTGTAAATGCACAAACAGTAATATCTCCACATTGCACGGTGCAATTCTGAAATTTTTAGCTTTTTCCTGTTAATCCTAGCATGATAAAGAAGATTCAAAGAGAGTGAGATGCCAGCTCCTTTCATTCAGTCAGTAGCTTCAAACATTTCTGGTATATGAAAAACATGTTTTTCAATGGCAAAAATCAATGAATATTGTAAATGCACAAACAGTAATATCTCCACATTGCACGGTGCAATTCTGAAATTTTTAGCTTTTTCCTGTTAATCCTAGCATGATAAAGAAGATTCAAAGAGAGTGAGATGCCAGCTCCTTTCATTCAGTCAGTAGCTTCAAACATTTCTGGTATATGAAAAACATGTTTTTCAATGGCAAAAATCAATGAATATTGTAAATGCACAAACAGTAATATCTCCACATTGCACGGTGCAATTCTGAAATTTTTTGCTTTTTCCTGTTAATCCTAGCATGATAAAGAAGATTCAAAGAGAGTGAGATGCCAGCTCCTTTCATTCAGTCAGTAGCTTCAAACATTTCTGGACGTTTTTCAATGGCAAAAATCAATGAATATTGTAAATGCACAAACAGTAATATCTCCACATTGCACGGTGCAATTCTGAAATTTTTAGCTTTTTCCTGCTAATCCTAGCATGATAAAGAAGATTCAAAGAGAGTGAGATGCCAGCTCCTTTCATTCAGTCAGTAGCTTCAAACATTTCTGGACGTTTTTCAATGGCAAAAATCAATGAATATTGTAAATGCACAAACAGTAATATCTCCACATTGCACGGTGCAATTCTGAAATTTTTAGCTTTTTCCTGTTAATCCTAGCATGATAAAGAAGATTCAAAGAGAGTGAGATGCCAGCTCCTTTCATTCAGTCAGTAGCTTCAAACATTTCTGGACGTTTTTCAATGGCAAAAATCAATGAATATTGTAAATGCACAAACAGTAATATCTCCACATTGCACGGTGCAATTCTGAAATTTTTAGCTTTTTCCTGCTAATCCTAGCATGATAAAGAAGATTCAAAGAGAGTGAGATGCCAGCTCCTTTCATTCAGTCAGTAGCTTCAAACATTTCTGGTATATGAAAAACATGTTTTTCAATGGCAAAAATCAATGAATATTGTAAATGCACAAACAGTAATATCTCCACATTGCACGGTGCAATTCTGAAATTTTTAGCTTTTTCCTGTTAATCCTAGCATGATAAAGAAGATTCAAAGAGAGTGAGATGCCAGCTCCTTTCATTCAGTCAGTAGCTTCAAACATTTCTGGTATATGAAAAACATGTTTTTCAATGGCAAAAATCAATGAATATTGTAAATGCACAAACAGTAATATCTCCACATTGCACGGTGCAATTCTGAAATTTTTAGCTTTTTCCTGTTAATCCTATCATGATAAAGAAGATTCAAAGAGAGCGAGATGCCAGCTCCTTTCATTCAGTCAGTAGCTTCAAACATTTCTGGACGTTTTTCAATGGCAAAAATCAATGAATATTGTAAATGCACAAACAGTAATATCTCCACATTGCACGGTGCAATTCTGAAATTTTTAGCTTTTTCCTGTTAATCCTAGCATGATAAAGAAGATTCAAAGAGAGTGAGATGCCAGCTCCTTTCATTCAGTCAGTAGCTTCAAACATTTCTGGACGTTTTTCAATGGCAAAAATCAATGAATATTGTAAATGCACAAACAGTAATATCTCCACATTGCACGGTGCAATTCTGAAATTTTTTGCTTTTTCCTGTTAATCCTAGCATGATAAAGAAGATTCAAAGAGAGTGAGATGCCAGCTCCTTTCATTCAGTCAGTAGCTTCAAACATTTCTGGTATATGAAAAAAATGTTTTTCAATGGCAAAAATCAATGAATATTGTAAATGCACAAACAGTAATATCTCCACATTGCACGGTGCAATTCTGAAATTTTTTGCTTTTTCCTGTTAATCCTAGCATGATAAAGAAGATTCAAAGAGAGTGAGATGCCAGCTCCTTTCATTCAGTCAGTAGCTTCAAACATTTCTGGACGTTTTTCAATGGCAAAAATCAATGAATATTGTAAATGCACAAACAGTAATATCTCCACATTGCACGGTGCAATTCTGAAATTTTTAGCTTTTTCCTGCTAATCCTAGCATGATAAAGAAGATTCAAAGAGAGTGAGATGCCAGCTCCTTTCATTCAGTCAGTAGCTTCAAACATTTCTGGACGTTTTTCAATGGCAAAAATCAATGAATATTGTAAATGCACAAACAGTAATATCTCCACATTGCACGGTGCAATTCTGAAATTTTTAGCTTTTTCCTGTTAATCCTAGCATGATAAAGAAGATTCAAAGAGAGTGAGATGCCAGCTCCTTTCATTCAGTCAGTAGCTTCAAACATTTCTGGACGTTTTTCAATGGCAAAAATCAATGAATATTGTAAATGCACAAACAGTAATATCTCCACATTGCACGGTGCAATTCTGAAATTTTTTGCTTTTTCCTGTTAATCCTAGCATGATAAAGAAGATTCAAAGAGAGTGAGAAAGAGAGTGAGATGCCAGCTCCTTTCATTCAGTCAGTAGCTTCAAACATTTCTGGTATATGAAAAACATGTTTTTCAATGGCAAAAATCAATGAATATTGTAAATGCACAAACAGTAATATCTCCACATTGCACGGTGCAATTCTGAAATTTTTAGCTTTTTCCTGTTAATCCTAGCATGATAAAGAAGATTCAAAGAGAGTGAGATGCCAGCTCCTTTCATTCAGTCAGTAGCTTCAAACATTTCTGGTATATGAAAAACATGTTTTTCAATGGCAAAAATCAATGAATATTGTAAATGCACAAACAGTAATATCTCCACATTGCACGGTGCAATTCTGAAATTTTTAGCTTTTTCCTGTTAATCCTAGCATGATAAAGAAGATTCAAAGAGAGTGAGATGCCAGCTCCTTTCATTCAGTCAGTAGCTTCAAACATTTCTGGACGTTTTTCAATGGCAAAAATCAATGAATATTGTAAATGCACAAACAGTAATATCTCCACATTGCACGGTGCAATTCTGAAATTTTTAGCTTTTTCCTGTTAATCCTAGCATGATAAAGAAGATTCAAAGAGAGTGAGATGCCAGCTCCTTTCATTCAGTCAGTAGCTTCAAACATTTCTGGTATATGAAAAACATGTTTTTCAATGGCAAAAATCAATGAATATTGTAAATGCACAAACAGTAATATCTCCACATTGCACGGTGCAATTCTGAAATTTTTAGCTTTTTCCTGTTAATCCTAGCATGATAAAGAAGATTCAAAGAGAGTGAGATGCCAGCTCCTTTCATTCAGTCAGTAGCTTCAAACATTTCTGGACGTTTTTCAATGGCAAAAATCAATGAATATTGTAAATGCACAAACAGTAATATCTCCACATTGCACGGTGCAATTCTGAAATTTTTAGCTTTTTCCTGTTAATCCTAGCATGATAAAGAAGATTCAAAGAGAGTGAGATGCCAGCTCCTTTCATTCAGTCAGTAGCTTCAAACATTTCTGGACGTTTTTCAATGGCAAAAATCAATGAATATTGTAAATGCACAAACAGTAATATCTCCACATTGCACGGTGCAATTCTGAAATTTTTTGCTTTTTCCTGTTAATCCTAGCATGATAAAGAAGATTCAAAGAGAGTGAGATGCCAGCTCCTTTCATTCAGTCAGTAGCTTCAAACATTTCTGGTATATGAAAAACATGTTTTTCAATGGCAAAAATCAATGAATATTGTAAATGCACAAACAGTAATATCTCCACATTGCACGGTGCAATTCTGAAATTTTTAGCTTTTTCCTGTTAATCCTAGCATGATAAAGAAGATTCAAAGAGAGTGAGATGCCAGCTCCTTTCATTCAGTCAGTAGCTTCAAACATTTCTGGTATATGAAAAACATGTTTTTCAATGGCAAAAATCAATGAATATTGTAAATGCACAAACAGTAATATCTCCACATTGCACGGTGCAATTCTGAAATTTTTAGCTTTTTCCTGTTAATCCTAGCATGATAAAGAAGATTCAAAGAGAGTGAGATGCCAGCTCCTTTCATTCAGTCAGTAGCTTCAAACATTTCTGGACGTTTTTCAATGGCAAAAATCAATGAATATTGTAAATGCACAAACAG
The DNA here is from genome assembly GCF_046119375.1 of Phyllobates terribilis. NCBI lineage: Eukaryota > Metazoa > Chordata > Amphibia > Anura > Dendrobatidae > Phyllobates > Phyllobates terribilis. Next base: position 26,684 of record NW_027367518.1, read on the forward strand.
TAATATCTCCACATTGCACGGTGCAATTCTGAAATTTTTAGCTTTTTCCTGTTAATCCTAGCATGATAAAGAAGATTCAAAGAGAGTGAGATGCCAGCTCCTTTCATTCAGTCAGTAGCTTCAAACATTTCTGGTATATGAAAAACATGTTTTTCAATGGCAAAAATCAATGAATATTGTAAATGCACAAACAGTAATATCTCCACATTGCACGGTGCAATTCTGAAATTTTTTGCTTTTTCCTGCTAATCCTAGCATGATAAAGAAGATTCAAAGAGAGTGAGATGCCAGCTCCTTTCATTCAGTCAGTAGCTTCAAACATTTCTGGTATATGAAAAACATGTTTTTCAATGGCAAAAATCAATGAATATTGTAAATGCACAAACAGTAATATCTCCACATTGCACGGTGCAATTCTGAAATTTTTAGCTTTTTCCTGTTAATCCTAGCATGATAAAGAAGATTCAAAGAGAGTGAGATGCCAGCTCCTTTCATTCAGTCAGTAGCTTCAAACATTTCTGGACGTTTTTCAATGGCAAAAATCAATGAATATTGTAAATGCACAAACAGTAATATCTCCACATTGCACGGTGCAATTCTGAAATTTTTAGCTTTTTCCTGTTAATCCTAGCATGATAAAGAAGATTCAAAGAGAGTGAGATGCCAGCTCCTTTCATTCAGTCAGTAGCTTCAAACATTTCTGGTATATGAAAAACATGTTTTTCAATGGCAAAAATCAATGAATATTGTAAATGCACAAACAGTAATATCTCCACATTGCACGGTGCAATTCTGAAATTTTTAGCTTTTTCCTGTTAATCCTAGCATGATAAAGAAGATTCAAAGAGAGTGAGATGCCAGCTCCTTTCATTCAGTCAGTAGCTTCAAACATTTCTGGTATATGAAAAACATGTTTTTCAATGGCAAAAATCAATGAATATTGTAAATGCACAAACAGTAATATCTCCACATTGCACGGTGCAATTCTGAAATTTTTAGCTTTTTCCTGTTAATCCTAGCATGATAAAGAAGATTCAAAGAGAGTGAGATGCCAGCTCCTTTCATTCAGTCAGTAGCTTCAAACATTTCTGGTATATGAAAAACATGTTTTTCAATGGCAAAAATCAATGAATATTGTAAATGCACAAACAGTAATATCTCCACATTGCACGGTGCAATTCTGAAATTTTTTGCTTTTTCCTGTTAATCCTAGCATGATAAAGAAGATTCAAAGAGAGTGAGATGCCAGCTCCTTTCATTCAGTCAGTAGCTTCAAACATTTCTGGACGTTTTTCAATGGCAAAAATCAATGAATATTGTAAATGCACAAACAGTAATATCTCCACATTGCACGGTGCAATTCTGAAATTTTTAGCTTTTTCCTGCTAATCCTAGCATGATAAAGAAGATTCAAAGAGAGTGAGATGCCAGCTCCTTTCATTCAGTCAGTAGCTTCAAACATTTCTGGTATATGAAAAACATGTTTTTCAATGGCAAAAATCAATGAATATTGTAAATGCACAAACAGTAATATCTCCACATTGCACGGTGCAATTCTGAAATTTTTAGCTTTTTCCTGTTAATCCTAGCATGATAAAGAAGATTCAAAGAGAGTGAGATGCCAGCTCCTTTCATTCAGTCAGTAGCTTCAAACATTTCTGGTATATGAAAAACATGTTTTTCAATGGCAAAAATCAATGAATATTGTAAATGCACAAACAGTAATATCTCCACATTGCACGGTGCAATTCTGAAATTTTTAGCTTTTTCCTGTTAATCCTAGCATGATAAAGAAGATTCAAAGAGAGCGAGATGCCAGCTCCTTTCATTCAGTCAGTAGCTTCAAACATTTCTGGACGTTTTTCAATGGCAAAAATCAATGAATATTGTAAATGCACAAACAGTAATATCTCCACATTGCACGGTGCAATTCTGAAATTTTTAGCTTTTTCCTGTTAATCCTAGCATGATAAAGAAGATTCAAAGAGAGTGAGATGCCAGCTCCTTTCATTCAGTCAGTAGCTTCAAACATTTCTGGACGTTTTTCAATGGCAAAAATCAATGAATATTGTAAATGCACAAACAGTAATATCTCCACATTGCACGGTGCAATTCTGAAATTTTTTGCTTTTTCCTGTTAATCCTAGCATGATAAAGAAGATTCAAAGAGAGTGAGATGCCAGCTCCTTTCATTCAGTCAGTAGCTTCAAACATTTCTGGTATATGAAAAACATGTTTTTCAATGGCAAAAATCAATGAATATTGTAAATGCACAAACAGTAATATCTCCACATTGCACGGTGCAATTCTGAAATTTTTTGCTTTTTCCTGTTAATCCTAGCATGATAAAGAAGATTCAAAGAGAGTGAGATGCCAGCTCCTTTCATTCAGTCAGTAGCTTCAAACATTTCTGGACGTTTTTCAATGGCAAAAATCAATGAATATTGTAAATGCACAAACAGTAATATCTCCACATTGCACGGTGCAATTCTGAAATTTTTAGCTTTTTCCTGCTAATCCTAGCATGATAAAGAAGATTCAAAGAGAGTGAGATGCCAGCTCCTTTCATTCAGTCAGTAGCTTCAAACATTTCTGGACGTTTTTCAATGGCAAAAATCAATGAATATTGTAAATGCACAAACAGTAATATCTCCACATTGCACGGTGCAATTCTGAAATTTTTAGCTTTTTCCTGTTAATCCTAGCATGATAAAGAAGATTCAAAGAGAGTGAGATGCCAGCTCCTTTCATTCAGTCAGTAGCTTCAAACATTTCTGGACGTTTTTCAATGGCAAAAATCAATGAATATTGTAAATGCACAAACAGTAATATCTCCACATTGCACGGTGCAATTCTGAAATTTTTTGCTTTTTCCTGTTAATCCTAGCATGATAAAGAAGATTCAAAGAGAGTGAGATGCCAGCTCCTTTCATTCAGTCAGTAGCTTCAAACATTTCTGGTATATGAAAAACATGTTTTTCAATGGCAAAAATCAATGAATATTGTAAATGCACAAACAGTAATATCTCCACATTGCACGGTGCAATTCTGAAATTTTTTGCTTTTTCCTGTTAATCCTAGCATGATAAAGAAGATTCAAAGAGAGTGAGATGCCAGCTCCTTTCATTCAGTCAGTAGCTTCAAACATTTCTGGACGTTTTTCAATGGCAAAAATCAATGAATATTGTAAATGCACAAACAGTAATATCTCCACATTGCACGGTGCAATTCTGAAATTTTTAGCTTTTTCCTGCTAATCCTAGCATGATAAAGAAGATTCAAAGAGAGTGAGATGCCAGCTCCTTTCATTCAGTCAGTAGCTTCAAACATTTCTGGACGTTTTTCAATGGCAAAAATCAATGAATATTGTAAATGCACAAACAGTAATATCTCCACATTGCACGGTGCAATTCTGAAATTTTTAGCTTTTTCCTGTTAATCCTAGCATGATAAAGAAGATTCAAAGAGAGTGAGATGCCAGCTCCTTTCATTCAGTCAGTAGCTTCAAACATTTCTGGACGTTTTTCAATGGCAAAAATCAATGAATATTGTAAATGCACAAACAGTAATATCTCCACATTGCACGGTGCAATTCTGAAATTTTTAGCTTTTTCCTGCTAATCCTAGCATGATAAAGAAGATTCAAAGAGAGTGAGATGCCAGCTCCTTTCATTCAGTCAGTAGCTTCAAACATTTCTGGTATATGAAAAACATGTTTTTCAATGGCAAAAATCAATGAATATTGTAAATGCACAAACAGTAATATCTCCACATTGCACGGTGCAATTCTGAAATTTTTAGCTTTTTCCTGTTAATCCTAGCATGATAAAGAAGATTCAAAGAGAGTGAGATGCCAGCTCCTTTCATTCAGTCAGTAGCTTCAAACATTTCTGGACGTTTTTCAATGGCAAAAATCAATGAATATTGTAAATGCACAAACAGTAATATCTCCACATTGCACGGTGCAATTCTGAAATTTTTTGCTTTTTCCTGTTAATCCTAGCATGATAAAGAAGATTCAAAGAGAGTGAGATGCCAGCTCCTTTCATTCAGTCAGTAGCTTCAAACATTTCTGGTATATGAAAAACATGTTTTTCAATGGCAAAAATCAATGAATATTGTAAATGCACAAACAGTAATATCTCCACATTGCACGGTGCAATTCTGAAATTTTTTGCTTTTTCCTGTTAATCCTAGCATGATAAAGAAGATTCAAAGAGAGTGAGATGCCAGCTCCTTTCATTCAGTCAGTAGCTTCAAACATTTCTGGACGTTTTTCAATGGCAAAAATCAATGAATATTGTAAATGCACAAACAGTAATATCTCCACATTGCACGGTGCAATTCTGAAATTTTTAGCTTTTTCCTGCTAATCCTAGCATGATAAAGAAGATTCAAAGAGAGTGAGATGCCAGCTCCTTTCATTCAGTCAGTAGCTTCAAACATTTCTGGACGTTTTTCAATGGCAAAAATCAATGAATATTGTAAATGCACAAACAGTAATATCTCCACATTGCACGGTGCAATTCTGAAATTTTTAGCTTTTTCCTGTTAATCCTAGCATGATAAAGAAGATTCAAAGAGAGTGAGATGCCAGCTCCTTTCATTCAGTCAGTAGCTTCAAACATTTCTGGTATATGAAAAACATGTTTTTCAATGGCAAAAATCAATGAATATTGTAAATGCACAAACAGTAATATCTCCACATTGCACGGTGCAATTCTGAAATTTTTAGCTTTTTCCTGTTAATCCTAGCATGATAAAGAAGATTCAAAGAGAGTGAGATGCCAGCTCCTTTCATTCAGTCAGTAGCTTCAAACATTTCTGGTATATGAAAAACATGTTTTTCAATGGCAAAAATCAATGAATATTGTAAATGCACAAACAGTAATATCTCCACATTGCACGGTGCAATTCTGAAATTTTTAGCTTTTTCCTGTTAATCCTAGCATGATAAAGAAGATTCAAAGAGAGTGAGATGCCAGCTCCTTTCATTCAGTCAGTAGCTTCAAACATTTCTGGTATATGAAAAACATGTTTTTCAATGGCAAAAATCAATGAATATTGTAAATGCACAAACAGTAATATCTCCACATTGCACGGTGCAATTCTGAAATTTTTTGCTTTTTCCTGTTAATCCTAGCATGATAAAGAAGATTCAAAGAGAGTGAGATGCCAGCTCCTTTCATTCAGTCAGTAGCTTCAAACATTTCTGGACGTTTTTCAATGGCAAAAATCAATGAATATTGTAAATGCACAAACAGTAATATCTCCACATTGTACGGTGCAATTCTGAAATTTTTAGCTTTTTCCTGCTAATCCTAGCATGATAAAGAAGATTCAAAGAGAGTGAGATGCCAGCTCCTTTCAGTCAGTAGCTTCAAACATTTCTGGACGTTTTTCAATGGCAAAAATCAATGAATATTGTAAATGCACAAACAGTAATATCTCCACATTGCACGGTGCAATTCTGAAATTTTTAGCTTTTTCCTGTTAATCCTAGCATGATAAAGAAGATTCAAAGAGAGTGAGATGCCAGCTCCTTTCATTCAGTCAGTAGCTTCAAACATTTCTGGTATATGAAAAACATGTTTTTCAATGGCAAAAATCAATGAATATTGTAAATGCACAAACAGTAATATCTCCACATTGCACGGTGCAATTCTGAAATTTTTTGCTTTTTCCTGTTAATCCTAGCATGATAAAGAAGATTCAAAGAGAGTGAGATGCCAGCTCCTTTCATTCAGTCAGTAGCTTCAAACATTTCTGGACGTTTTTCAATGGCAAAAATCAATGAATATTGTAAATGCACAAACAGTAATATCTCCACATTGCACGGTGCAATTCTGAAATTTTTAGCTTTTTCCTGCTAATCCTAGCATGATAAAGAAGATTCAAAGAGAGTGAGATGCCAGCTCCTTTCATTCAGTCAGTAGCTTCAAACATTTCTGGACGTTTTTCAATGGCAAAAATCAATGAATATTGTAAATGCACAAACAGTAATATCTCCACATTGCACGGTGCAATTCTGAAATTTTTAGCTTTTTCCTGTTAATCCTAGCATGATAAAGAAGATTCAAAGAGAGTGAGATGCCAGCTCCTTTCATTCAGTCAGTAGCTTCAAACATTTCTGGACGTTTTTCAATGGCAAAAATCAATGAATATTGTAAATGCACAAACAGTAATATCTCCACATTGCACGGTGCAATTCTGAAATTTTTAGCTTTTTCCTGTTAATCCTAGCATGATAAAGAAGATTCAAAGAGAGTGAGATGCCAGCTCCTTTCATTCAGTCAGTAGCTTCAAACATTTCTGGTATATGAAAAACATGTTTTTCAATGGCAAAAATCAATGAATATTGTAAATGCACAAACAGTAATATCTCCACATTGCACGGTGCAATTCTGAAATTTTTAGCTTTTTCCTGTTAATCCTAGCATGATAAAGAAGATTCAAAGAGAGTGAGATGCCAGCTCCTTTCATTCAGTCAGTAGCTTCAAACATTTCTGGACGTTTTTCAATGGCAAAAATCAATGAATATTGTAAATGCACAAACAGTAATATCTCCACATTGCACGGTGCAATTCTGAAATTTTTTGCTTTTTCCTGTTAATCCTAGCATGATAAAGAAGATTCAAAGAGAGTGAGATGCCAGCTCCTTTCATTCAGTCAGTAGCTTCAAACATTTCTGGTATATGAAAAACATGTTTTTCAATGGCAAAAATCAATGAATATTGTAAATGCACAAACAGTAATATCTCCACATTGCACGGTGCAATTCTGAAATTTTTTGCTTTTTCCTGTTAATCCTAGCATGATAAAGAAGATTCAAAGAGAGTGAGATGCCAGCTCCTTTCATTCAGTCAGTAGCTTCAAACATTTCTGGACGTTTTTCAATGGCAAAAATCAATGAATATTGTAAATGCACAAACAGTAATATCTCCACATTGCACGGTGCAATTCTGAAATTTTTAGCTTTTTCCTGCTAATCCTAGCATGATAAAGAAGATTCAAAGAGAGTGAGATGCCAGCTCCTTTCATTCAGTCAGTAGCTTCAAACATTTCTGGACGTTTTTCAATGGCAAAAATCAATGAATATTGTAAATGCACAAACAGTAATATCTCCACATTGCACGGTGCAATTCTGAAATTTTTAGCTTTTTCCTGTTAATCCTAGCATGATAAAGAAGATTCAAAGAGAGTGAGATGCCAGCTCCTTTCATTCAGTCAGTAGCTTCAAACATTTCTGGACGTTTTTCAATGGCAAAAATCAATGAATATTGTAAATGCACAAACAGTAATATCTCCACATTGCACGGTGCAATTCTGAAATTTTTAGCTTTTTCCTGCTAATCCTAGCATGATAAAGAAGATTCAAAGAGAGTGAGATGCCAGCTCCTTTCATTCAGTCAGTAGCTTCAAACATTTCTGGTATATGAAAAACATGTTTTTCAATGGCAAAAATCAATGAATATTGTAAATGCACAAACAGTAATATCTCCACATTGCACGGTGCAATTATGAAATTTTTAGCTTTTTCCTGTTAATCCTAGCATGATAAAGAAGATTCAAAGAGAGTGAGATGCCAGCTCCTTTCATTCAGTCAGTAGCTTCAAACATTTCTGGTATATGAAAAACATGTTTTTCAATGGCAAAAATCAATGAATATTGTAAATGCACAAACAGTAATATCTCCACATTGCACGGTGCAATTCTGAAATTTTTAGCTTTTTCCTGTTAATCCTAGCATGATAAAGAAGATTCAAAGAGAGTGAGATGCCAGCTCCTTTCATTCAGTCAGTAGCTTCAAACATTTCTGGACGTTTTTCAATGGCAAAAATCAATGAATATTGTAAATGCACAAACAGTAATATATCCACATTGCACGGTGCAATTCTGAAATTTTTAGCTTTTTCCTGTTAATCCTAGCATGATAAAGAAGATTCAAAGAGAGTGAGATGCCAGCTCCTTTCATTCAGTCAGTAGCTTCAAACATTTCTGGACGTTTTTCAATGGCAAAAATCAATGAATATTGTAAATGCACAAACAGTAATATCTCCACATTGCACGGTGCAATTCTGAAATTTTTAGCTTTTTCCTGTTAATCCTAGCATGATAAAGAAGATTCAAAGAGAGTGAGATGCCAGCTCCTTTCATTCAGTCAGTAGCTTCAAACATTTCTGGACGTTTTTCAATGGCAAAAATCAATGAATATTGTAAATGCACAAACAGTAATATCTCCACATTGCACGGTGCAATTCTGAAATTTTTAGCTTTTTCCTGCTAATCCTAGCATGATAAAGAAGATTCAAAGAGAGTGAGATGCCAGCTCCTTTCATTCAGTCAGTAGCTTCAAACATTTCTGGACGTTTTTCAATGGCAAAAATCAATGAATATTGTAAATGCACAAACAGTAATATCTCCACATTGCACGGTGCAATTCTGAAATTTTTAGCTTTTTCCTGTTAATCCTAGCATGATAAAGAAGATTCAAAGAGAGTGAGATGCCAGCTCCTTTCATTCAGTCAGTAGCTTCAAACATTTCTGGACGTTTTTCAATGGCAAAAATCAATGAATATTGTAAATGCACAAACAGTAATATCTCCACATTGCACGGTGCAATTCTGAAATTTTTAGCTTTTTCCTGCTAATCCTAGCATGATAAAGAAGATTCAAAGAGAGTGAGATGCCAGCTCCTTTCATTCAGTCAGTAGCTTCAAACATTTCTGGTATATGAAAAACATGTTTTTCAATGGCAAAAATCAATGAATATTGTAAATGCACAAACAGTAATATCTCCACATTGCACGGTGCAATTCTGAAATTTTTAGCTTTTTCCTGTTAATCCTAGCATGATAAAGAAGATTCAAAGAGAGTGAGATGCCAGCTCCTTTCATTCAGTCAGTAGCTTCAAACATTTCTGGTATATGAAAAACATGTTTTTCAATGGCAAAAATCAATGAATATTGTAAATGCACAAACAGTAATATCTCCACATTGCACGGTGCAATTCTGAAATTTTTAGCTTTTTCCTGTTAATCCTAGCATGATAAAGAAGATTCAAAGAGAGTGAGATGCCAGCTCCTTTCATTCAGTCAGTAGCTTCAAACATTTCTGGACGTTTTTCAATGGCAAAAATCAATGAATATTGTAAATGCACAAACAGTAATATCTCCACATTGCACGGTGCAATTCTGAAATTTTTAGCTTTTTCCTGTTAATCCTAGCATGATAAAGAAGATTCAAAGAGAGTGAGATGCCAGCTCCTTTCATTCAGTCAGTAGCTTCAAACATTTCTGGTATATGAAAAACATGTTTTTCAATGGCAAAAATCAATGAATATTGTAAATGCACAAACAGTAATATCTCCACATTGCACGGTGCAATTCTGAAATTTTTAGCTTTTTCCTGTTAATCCTAGCATGATAAAGAAGATTCAAAGAGAGTGAGATGCCAGCTCCTTTCATTCAGTCAGTAGCTTCAAACATTTCTGGACGTTTTTCAATGGCAAAAATCAATGAATATTGTAAATGCACAAACAGTAATATCTCCACATTGCACGGTGCAATTCTGAAATTTTTTGCTTTTTCCTGTTAATCCTAGCATGATAAAGAAGATTCAAAGAGAGTGAGATGCCAGCTCCTTTCATTCAGTCAGTAGCTTCAAACATTTCTGGACGTTTTTCAATGGCAAAAATCAATGAATATTGTAAATGCACAAACAGTAATATCTCCACATTGCACGGTGCAATTCTGAAATTTTTAGCTTTTTCCTGTTAATCCTAGCATGATAAAGAAGATTCAAAGAGAGTGAGATGCCAGCTCCTTTCATTCAGTCAGTAGCTTCAAACATTTCTGGTATATGAAAAACATGTTTTTCAATGGCAAAAATCAATGAATATTGTAAATGCACAAACAGTAATATCTCCACATTGCACGGTGCAATTCTGAAATTTTTAGCTTTTTCCTGTTAATCCTAGCATGATAAAGAAGATTCAAAGAGAGTGAGATGCCAGCTCCTTTCATTCAGTCAGTAGCTTCAAACATTTCTGGTATATGAAAAACATGTTTTTCAATGGCAAAAATCAATGAATATTGTAAATGCACAAACAGTAATATCTCCACATTGCACGGTGCAATTCTGAAATTTTTAGCTTTTTCCTGTTAATCCTAGCATGATAAAGAAGATTCAAAGAGAGTGAGATGCCAGCTCCTTTCATTCAGTCAGTAGCTTCAAACATTTCTGGTATATGAAAAACATGTTTTTCAATGGCAAAAATCAATGAATATTGTAAATGCACAAACAGTAATATCTCCACATTGCACGGTGCAATTCTGAAATTTTTTGCTTTTTCCTGTTAATCCTAGCATGATAAAGAAGATTCAAAGAGAGTGAGATGCCAGCTCCTTTCATTCAGTCAGTAGCTTCAAACATTTCTGGACGTTTTTCAATGGCAAAAATCAATGAATATTGTAAATGCACAAACAGTAATATCTCCACATTGCACGGTGCAATTCTGAAATTTTTAGCTTTTTCCTGCTAATCCTAGCATGATAAAGAAGATTCAAAGAGAGTGAGATGCCAGCTCCTTTCAGTCAGTAGCTTCAAACATTTCTGGACGTTTTTCAATGGCAAAAATCAATGAATATTGTAAATGCACAAACAGTAATATCTCCACATTGCACGGTGCAATTCTGAAATTTTTAGCTTTTTCCTGTTAATCCTAGCATGATAAAGAAGATTCAAAGAGAGTGAGATGCCAGCTCCTTTCATTCAGTCAGTAGCTTCAAACATTTCTGGACGTTTTTCAATGGCAAAAATCAATGAATATTGTAAATGCACAAACAGTAATATCTCCACATTGCACGGTGCAATTCTGAAATTTTTAGCTTTTTCCTGCTAATCCTAGCATGATAAAGAAGATTCAAAGAGAGTGAGATGCCAGCTCCTTTCATTCAGTCAGTAGCTTCAAACATTTCTGGTATATGAAAAACATGTTTTTCAATGGCAAAAATCAATGAATATTGTAAATGCACAAACAGTAATATCTCCACATTGCACGGTGCAATTCTGAAATTTTTAGCTTTTTCCTGTTAATCCTAGCATGATAAAGAAGATTCAAAGAGAGTGAGATGCCAGCTCCTTTCATTCAGTCAGTAGCTTCAAACATTTCTGGTATATGAAAAACATGTTTTTCAATGGCAAAAATCAATGAATATTGTAAATGCACAAACAGTAATATCTCCACATTGCACGGTGCAATTCTGAAATTTTTAGCTTTTTCCTGTTAATCCTAGCATGATAAAGAAGATTCAAAGAGAGTGAGATGCCAGCTCCTTTCATTCAGTCAGTAGCTTCAAACATTTCTGGACGTTTTTCAATGGCAAAAATCAATGAATATTGTAAATGCACAAACAGTAATATCTCCACATTGCACGGTGCAATTCTGAAATTTTTAGCTTTTTCCTGTTAATCCTAGCATGATAAAGAAGATTCAAAGAGAGTGAGATGCCAGCTCCTTTCATTCAGTCAGTAGCTTCAAACATTTCTGGACGTTTTTCAATGGCAAAAATCAATGAATATTGTAAATGCACAAACAGTAATATCTCCACATTGCACGGTGCAATTCTGAAATTTTTTGCTTTTTCCTGTTAATCCTAGCATGATAAAGAAGATTCAAAGAGAGTGAGATGCCAGCTCCTTTCATTCAGTCAGTAGCTTCAAACATTTCTGGTATATGAAAAACATGTTTTTCAATGGCAAAAATCAATGAATATTGTAAATGCACAAACAGTAATATCTCCACATTGCACGGTGCAATTCTGAAATTTTTAGCTTTTTCCTGTTAATCCTAGCATGATAAAGAAGATTCAAAGAGAGTGAGATGCCAGCTCCTTTCATTCAGTCAGTAGCTTCAAACATTTCTGGTATATGAAAAACGTTTTTCAATGGCAAAAATCAATGAATATTGTAAATGCACAAACAGTAATATCTCCACATTGCACGGTGCAATTCTGAAATTTTTAGCTTTTTCCTGTTAATCCTAGCATGATAAAGAAGATTCAAAGAGAGTGAGATGCCAGCTCCTTTCATTCAGTCAGTAGCTTCAAACATTTCTGGACGTTTTTCAATGGCAAAAATCAATGAATATTGTAAATGCACAAACAGTAATATCTCCACATTGCACGGTGCAATTCTGAAATTTTTAGCTTTTTCCTGTTAATCCTAGCATGATAAAGAAGATTCAAAGAGAGTGAGATGCCAGCTCCTTTCATTCAGTCAGTAGCTTCAAACATTTCTGGTATATGAAAAACATGTTTTTCAATGGCAAAAATCAATGAATATTGTAAATGCACAAACAGTAATATCTCCACATTGCACGGTGCAATTCTGAAATTTTTTGCTTTTTCCTGTTAATCCTAGCATGATAAAGAAGATTCAAAGAGAGTGAGATGCCAGCTCCTTTCATTCAGTCAGTAGCTTCAAACATTTCTGGTATATGAAAAACATGTTTTTCAATGGCAAAAATCAATGAATATTGTAAATGCACAAACAGTAATATCTCCACATTGCACGGTGCAATTCTGAAATTTTTAGCTTTTTCCTGTTAATCCTAGCATGATAAAGAAGATTCAAAGAGAGTGAGATGCCAGCTCCTTTCATTCAGTCAGTAGCTTCAAACATTTCTGGTATATGAAAAACATGTTTTTCAATGGCAAAAATCAATGAATATTGTAAATGCACAAACAGTAATATCTCCACATTGCACGGTGCAATTCTGAAATTTTTAGCTTTTTCCTGTTAATCCTAGCATGATAAAGAAGATTCAAAGAGAGTGAGATGCCAGCTCCTTTCATTCAGTCAGTAGCTTCAAACATTTCTGGACGTTTTTCAATGGCAAAAATCAATGAATATTGTAAATGCACAAACAGTAATATCTCCACATTGCACGGTGCAATTCTGAAATTTTTTGCTTTTTCCTGTTAATACTAGCATGATAAAGAAGATTCAAAGAGAGTGAGATGCCAGCTCCTTTCATTCAGTCAGTAGCTTCAAACATTTCTGGTATATGAAAAACATGTTTTTCAATGGCAAAAATCAATGAATATTGTAAATGCACAAACAGTAATATCTCCACATTGCACGGTGCAATTCTGAAATTTTTAGCTTTTTCCTGTTAATCCTAGCATGATAAAGAAGATTCAAAGAGAGTGAGATGCCAGCTCCTTTCATTCAGTCAGTAGCTTCAAACATTTCTGGTATATGAAAAACATGTTTTTCAATGGCAAAAATCAATGAATATTGTAAATGTTTGAAGCTACTGACTAAAAATTTCAGAATTGCACCGTGCAATGTGGAGATATTACTGTTTGTGCATTTACAATATTCATTGATTTTTGCCATTGAAAAACGTCCAGAAATGTTTGAAGCTACTGACTGAATGAAAGGAGCTGGCATCTCACTCTCTTTGAATCTTCTTTATCATGCTAGGATTAGCAGGAAAAAGCTAAAAATTTCAGAATTGCACCGTGCAATGTGGAGATATTACTGTTTGTGCATTTACAATATTCATTGATTTTTGCCATTGAAAAACATGTTTTTCATATACCAGAAATGTTTGAAGCTACTGACTGAATGAAAGGAGCTGGCATCTCACTCTCTTTGAATCTTCTTTATCATGCTAGGATTAGCAGGAAAAAGCTAAAAATTTCAGAATTGCACCGTGCAATGTGGAGATATTACTGTTTGTGCATTTACAATATTCATTGATTTTTGCCATTGAAAAACGTCCAGAAATGTTTGAAGCTACTGACTGAATGAAAGGAGCTGGCATCTCACTCTCTTTGAATCTTCTTTATCATGCTAGGATTAACAGGAAAAAGCTAAAAATTTCAGAATTGCACCGTGCAATGTGGAGATATTACTGTTTGTGCATTTACAATATTCATTGATTTTTGCCATTGAAAAACGTCCAGAAATGTTTGAAGCTACTGACTGAATGAAAGGAGCTGGCATCTCACTCTCTTTGAATCTTCTTTATCATGCTAGGATTAACAGGAAAAAGCTAAAAATTTCAGAATTGCACCGTGCAATGTGGAGATATTACTGTTTGTGCATTTACAATATTCATTGATTTTTGCCATTGAAAAACATGTTTTTCATATACCAGAAATGTTTGAAGCTACTGACTGAATGAAAGGAGCTGGCATCTCACTCTCTTTGAATCTTCTTTATCATGCTAGGATTAACAGGAAAAAGCTAAAAATTTCAGAATTGCACCGTGCAATGTGGAGATATTAGTTTGTGCATTTACAATATTCATTGATTTTTGCCATTGAAAAACGTCCAGAAATGTTTGAAGCTACTGACTGAATGAAAGGAGCTGGCATCTCACTCTCTTTGAATCTTCTTTATCATGCTAGGATTAACAGGAAAAAGCTAAAAATTTCAGAATTGCACCGTGCAATGTGGAGATATTACTGTTTGTGCATTTACAATATTCATTGATTTTTGCCATTGAAAAACATGTTTTTCATATACCAGAAATGTTTGAAGCTACTGACTGAATGAAAGGAGCTGGCATCTCACTCTCTTTGAATCTTCTTTATCATGCTAGGATTAACAGGAAAAAGCTAAAAATTTCAGAATTGCACCGTGCAATGTGGAGATATTACTGTTTGTGCATTTACAATATTCATTGATTTTTGCCATTGAAAAACATGTTTTTCATATACCAGAAATGTTTGAAGCTACTGACTGAATGAAAGGAGCTGGCATCTCACTCTCTTTGAATCTTCTTTATCATGCTAGTATTAACAGGAAAAAGCAAAAAATTTCAGAATTGCACCGTGCAATGTGGAGATATTACTGTTTGTGCATTTACAATATTCATTGATTTTTGCCATTGAAAAACGTCCAGAAATGTTTGAAGCTACTGACTGAATGAAAGGAGCTGGCATCTCACTCTCTTTGAATCTTCTTTATCATGCTAGGATTAACAGGAAAAAGCTAAAAATTTCAGAATTGCACCGTGCAATGTGGAGATATTACTGTTTGTGCATTTACAATATTCATTGATTTTTGCCATTGAAAAACGTTTTTCATATACCAGAAATGTTTGAAGCTACTGACTGAATGAAAGGAGCTGGCATCTCACTCTCTTTGAATCTTCTTTATCATGCTAGGATTAACAGGAAAAAGCTAAAAATTTCAGAATTGCACCGTGCAATGTGGAGATATTACTGTTTGTGCATTTACAATATTCATTGATTTTTGCCATTGAAAAACATGTTTTTCATATACCAGAAATGTTTGAAGCTACTGACTGAATGAAAGGAGCTGGCATCTCACTCTCTTTGAATCTTCTTTATCATGCTAGGATTAACAGGAAAAAGCTAAAAATTTCAGAATTGCACCGTGCAATGTGGAGATATTACTGTTTGTGCATTTACAATATTCATTGATTTTTGCCATTGAAAAACGTCCAGAAATGTTTGAAGCTACTGACTGAATGAAAGGAGCTGGCATCTCACTCTCTTTGAATCTTCTTTATCATGCTAGGATTAACAGGAAAAAGCTAAAAATTTCAGAATTGCACCGTGCAATGTGGAGATATTACTGTTTGTGCATTTACAATATTCATTGATTTTTGCCATTGAAAAACATGTTTTTCATATACCAGAAATGTTTGAAGCTACTGACTGAATGAAAGGAGCTGGCATCTCACTCTCTTTGAATCTTCTTTATCATGCTAGGATTAACAGGAAAAAGCTAAAAATTTCAGAATTGCACCGTGCAATGTGGAGATATTACTGTTTGTGCATTTACAATATTCATTGATTTTTGCCATTGAAAAACATGTTTTTCATATACCAGAAATGTTTGAAGCTACTGACTGAATGAAAGGAGCTGGCATCTCACTCTCTTTGAATCTTCTTTATCATGCTAGTATTAACAGGAAAAAGCAAAAAATTTCAGAATTGCACCGTGCAATGTGGAGATATTACTGTTTGTGCATTTACAATATTCATTGATTTTTGCCATTGAAAAACGTCCAGAAATGTTTGAAGCTACTGACTGAATGAAAGGAGCTGGCATCTCACTCTCTTTGAATCTTCTTTATCATGCTAGGATTAACAGGAAAAAGCTAAAAATTTCAGAATTGCACCGTGCAATGTGGAGATATTACTGTTTGTGCATTTACAATATTCATTGATTTTTGCCATTGAAAAACATGTTTTTCATATACCAGAAATGTTTGAAGCTACTGACTGAATGAAAGGAGCTGGCATCTCACTCTCTTTGAATCTTCTTTATCATGCTAGGATTAACAGGAAAAAGCTAAAAATTTCAGAATTGCACCGTGCAATGTGGAGATATTACTGTTTGTGCATTTACAATATTCATTGATTTTTGCCATTGAAAAACGTCCAGAAATGTTTGAAGCTACTGACTGAATGAAAGGAGCTGGCATCTCACTCTCTTTGAATCTTCTTTATCATGCTAGGATTAACAGGAAAAAGCTAAAAATTTCAGAATTGCACCGTGCAATGTGGAGATATTACTGTTTGTGCATTTACAATATTCATTGATTTTTGCCATTGAAAAACATGTTTTTCATATACCAGAAATGTTTGAAGCTACTGACTGAATGAAAGGAGCTGGCATCTCACTCTCTTTGAATCTTCTTTATCATGCTAGGATTAACAGGAAAAAGCTAAAAATTTCAGAATTGCACCGTGCAATGTGGAGATATTACTGTTTGTGCATTTACAATATTCATTGATTTTTGCCATTGAAAAACATGTTTTTCATATACCAGAAATGTTTGAAGCTACTGACTGAATGAAAGGAGCTGGCATCTCACTCTCTTTGAATCTTCTTTATCATGCTAGGATTAACAGGAAAAAGCTAAAAATTTCAGAATTGCACCGTGCAATGTGGAGATATTACTGTTTGTGCATTTACAATATTCATTGATTTTTGCCATTGAAAAACGTCCAGAAATGTTTGAAGCTACTGACTGAATGAAAGGAGCTGGCATCTCACTCTCTTTGAATCTTCTTTATCATGCTAGGATTAACAGGAAAAAGCTAAAAATTTCAGAATTGCACCGTGCAATGTGGAGATATTACTGTTTGTGCATTTACAATATTCATTGATTTTTGCCATTGAAAAACGTCCAGAAATGTTTGAAGCTACTGACTGAATGAAAGGAGCTGGCATCTCACTCTCTTTGAATCTTCTTTATCATGCTAGGATTAACAGGAAAAAGCTAAAAATTTCAGAATTGCACCGTGCAATGTGGAGATATTACTGTTTGTGCATTTACAATATTCATTGATTTTTGCCATTGAAAAACATGTTTTTCATATACCAGAAATGTTTGAAGCTACTGACTGAATGAAAGGAGCTGGCATCTCACTCTCTTTGAATCTTCTTTATCATGCTAGGATTAACAGGAAAAAGCTAAAAATTTCAGAATTGCACCGTGCAATGTGGAGATATTACTGTTTGTGCATTTACAATATTCATTGATTTTTGCCATTGAAAAACGTCCAGAAATGTTTGAAGCTACTGACTGAATGAAAGGAGCTGGCATCTCACTCTCTTTGAATCTTCTTTATCATGCTAGGATTAACAGGAAAAAGCTAAAAATTTCAGAATTGCACCGTGCAATGTGGAGATATTACTGTTTGTGCATTTACAATATTCATTGATTTTTGCCATTGAAAAACATGTTTTTCATATACCAGAAATGTTTGAAGCTACTGACTGAATGAAAGGAGCTGGCATCTCACTCTCTTTGAATCTTCTTTATCATGCTAGGATTAACAGGAAAAAGCTAAAAATTTCAGAATTGCACCGTGCAATGTGGAGATATTACTGTTTGTGCATTTACAATATTCATTGATTTTTGCCATTGAAAAACGTCCAGAAATGTTTGAAGCTACTGACTGAATGAAAGGAGCTGGCATCTCACTCTCTTTGAATCTTCTTTATCATGCTAGGATTAACAGGAAAAAGCTAAAAATTTCAGAATTGCACCGTGCAATGTGGAGATATTACTGTTTGTGCATTTACAATATTCATTGATTTTTGCCATTGAAAAACATGTTTTTCATATACCAGAAATGTTTGAAGCTACTGACTGAATGAAAGGAGCTGGCATCTCACTCTCTTTGAATCTTCTTTATCATGCTAGGATTAACAGGAAAAAGCTAAAAATTTCAGAATTGCACCGTGCAATGTGGAGATATTACTGTTTGTGCATTTACAATATTCATTGATTTTTGCCATTGAAAAACATGTTTTTCATATACCAGAAATGTTTGAAGCTACTGACTGAATGAAAGGAGCTGGCATCTCACTCTCTTTGAATCTTCTTTATCATGCTAGGATTAACAGGAAAAAGCTAAAAATTTCAGAATTGCACCGTGCAATGTGGAGATATTACTGTTTGTGCATTTACAATATTCATTGATTTTTGCCATTGAAAAACGTCCAGAAATGTTTGAAGCTACTGACTGAATGAAAGGAGCTGGCATCTCACTCTCTTTGAATCTTCTTTATCATGCTAGGATTAACAGGAAAAAGCTAAAAATTTCAGAATTGCACCGTGCAATGTGGAGATATTACTGTTTGTGCATTTACAATATTCATTGATTTTTGCCATTGAAAAACGTCCAGAAATGTTTGAAGCTACTGACTGAATGAAAGGAGCTGGCATCTCACTCTCTTTGAATCTTCTTTATCATGCTAGGATTAACAGGAAAAAGCTAAAAATTTCAGAATTGCACCGTGCAATGTGGAGATATTACTGTTTGTGCATTTACAATATTCATTGATTTTTGCCATTGAAAAACATGTTTTTCATATACCAGAAATGTTTGAAGCTACTGACTGAATGAAAGGAGCTGGCATCTCACTCTCTTTGAATCTTCTTTATCATGCTAGGATTAACAGGAAAAAGCTAAAAATTTCAGAATTGCACCGTGCAATGTGGAGATATTACTGTTTGTGCATTTACAATATTCATTGATTTTTGCCATTGAAAAACGTCCAGAAATGTTTGAAGCTACTGACTGAATGAAAGGAGCTGGCATCTCACTCTCTTTGAATCTTCTTTATCATGCTAGGATTAACAGGAAAAAGCTAAAAATTTCAGAATTGCACCGTGCAATGTGGAGATATTACTGTTTGTGCATTTACAATATTCATTGATTTTTGCCATTGAAAAACGTCCAGAAATGTTTGAAGCTACTGACTGAATGAAAGGAGCTGGCATCTCACTCTCTTTGAATCTTCTTTATCATGCTAGGATTAACAGGAAAAAGCTAAAAATTTCAGAATTGCACCGTGCAATGTGGAGATATTACTGTTTGTGCATTTACAATATTCATTGATTTTTGCCATTGAAAAACGTCCAGAAATGTTTGAAGCTACTGACTGAATGAAAGGAGCTGGCATCTCACTCTCTTTGAATCTTCTTTATCATGCTAGGATTAACAGGAAAAAGCTAAAAATTTCAGAATTGCACCGTGCAATGTGGAGATATTACTGTTTGTGCATTTACAATATTCATTGATTTTTGCCATTGAAAAACATGTTTTTCATATACCAGAAATGTTTGAAGCTACTGACTGAATGAAAGGAGCTGGCATCTCACTCTCTTTGAATCTTCTTTATCATGCTAGGATTAACAGGAAAAAGCTAAAAATTTCAGAATTGCACCGTGCAATGTGGAGATATTACTGTTTGTGCATTTACAATATTCATTGATTTTTGCCATTGAAAAACATGTTTTTCATATACCAGAAATGTTTGAAGCTACTGACTGAATGAAAGGAGCTGGCATCTCACTCTCTTTGAATCTTCTTTATCATGCTAGGATTAACAGGAAAAAGCTAAAAATTTCAGAATTGCACCGTGCAATGTGGAGATATTACTGTTTGTGCATTTACAATATTCATTGATTTTTGCCATTGAAAAACGTCCAGAAATGTTTGAAGCTACTGACTGAATGAAAGGAGCTGGCATCTCACTCTCTTTGAATCTTCTTTATCATGCTAGGATTAACAGGAAAAAGCTAAAAATTTCAGAATTGCACCGTGCAATGTGGAGATATTACTGTTTGTGCATTTACAATATTCATTGATTTTTGCCATTGAAAAACGTCCAGAAATGTTTGAAGCTACTGACTGAATGAAAGGAGCTGGCATCTCACTCTCTTTGAATCTTCTTTATCATGCTAGGATTAACAGGAAAAAGCTAAAAATTTCAGAATTGCACCGTGCAATGTGGAGATATTACTGTTTGTGCATTTACAATATTCATTGATTTTTGCCATTGAAAAACGTCCAGAAATGTTTGAAGCTACTGACTGAATGAAAGGAGCTGGCATCTCACTCTCTTTGAATCTTCTTTATCATGCTAGGATTAACAGGAAAAAGCTAAAAATTTCAGAATTGCACCGTGCAATGTGGAGATATTACTGTTTGTGCATTTACAATATTCATTGATTTTTGCCATTGAAAAACATGTTTTTCATATACCAGAAATGTTTGAAGCTACTGACTGAATGAAAGGAGCTGGCATCTCACTCTCTTTGAATCTTCTTTATCATGCTAGGATTAACAGGAAAAAGCTAAAAATTTCAGAATTGCACCGTGCAATGTGGAGATATTACTGTTTGTGCATTTACAATATTCATTGATTTTTGCCATTGAAAAACATGTTTTTCATATACCAGAAATGTTTGAAGCTACTGACTGAATGAAAGGAGCTGGCATCTCACTCTCTTTGAATCTTCTTTATCATGCTAGGATTAACAGGAAAAAGCTAAAAATTTCAGAATTGCACCGTGCAATGTGGAGATATTACTGTTTGTGCATTTACAATATTCATTGATTTTTGCCATTGAAAAACGTCCAGAAATGTTTGAAGCTACTGACTGAATGAAAGGAGCTGGCATCTCACTCTCTTTGAATCTTCTTTATCATGCTAGGATTAACAGGAAAAAGCTAAAAATTTCAGAATTGCACCGTGCAATGTGGAGATATTACTGTTTGTGCATTTACAATATTCATTGATTTTTGCCATTGAAAAACATGTTTTTCATATACCAGAAATGTTTGAAGCTACTGACTGAATGAAAGGAGCTGGCATCTCACTCTCTTTGAATCTTCTTTATCATGCTAGGATTAACAGGAAAAAGCTAAAAATTTCAGAATTGCACCGTGCAATGTGGAGATATTACTGTTTGTGCATTTACAATATTCATTGATTTTTGCCATTGAAAAACGTCCAGAAATGTTTGAAGCTACTGACTGAATGAAAGGAGCTGGCATCTCACTCTCTTTGAATCTTCTTTATCATGCTAGGATTAACAGGAAAAAGCTAAAAATTTCAGAATTGCACCGTGCAATGTGGAGATATTACTGTTTGTGCATTTACAATATTCATTGATTTTTGCCATTGAAAAACGTCCAGAAATGTTTGAAGCTACTGACTGAATGAAAGGAGCTGGCATCTCACTCTCTTTGAATCTTCTTTATCATGCTAGGATTAACAGGAAAAAGCTAAAAATTTCAGAATTGCACCGTGCAATGTGGAGATATTACTGTTTGTGCATTTACAATATTCATTGATTTTTGCCATTGAAAAACATGTTTTTCATATACCAGAAATGTTTGAAGCTACTGACTGAATGAAAGGAGCTGGCATCTCACTCTCTTTGAATCTTCTTTATCATGCTAGGATTAACAGGAAAAAGCTAAAAATTTCAGAATTGCACCGTGCAATGTGGAGATATTACTGTTTGTGCATTTACAATATTCATTGATTTTTGCCATTGAAAAACATGTTTTTCATATACCAGAAATGTTTGAAGCTACTGACTGAATGAAAGGAGCTGGCATCTCACTCTCTTTGAATCTTCTTTATCATGCTAGGATTAACAGGAAAAAGCTAAAAATTTCAGAATTGCACCGTGCAATGTGGAGATATTACTGTTTGTGCATTTACAATATTCATTGATTTTTGCCATTGAAAAACGTCCAGAAATGTTTGAAGCTACTGACTGAATGAAAGGAGCTGGCATCTCACTCTCTTTGAATCTTCTTTATCATGCTAGGATTAACAGGAAAAAGCTAAAAATTTCAGAATTGCACCGTGCAATGTGGAGATATTACTGTTTGTGCATTTACAATATTCATTGATTTTTGCCATTGAAAAACGTCCAGAAATGTTTGAAGCTACTGACTGAATGAAAGGAGCTGGCATCTCACTCTCTTTGAATCTTCTTTATCATGCTAGGATTAACAGGAAAAAGCTAAAAATTTCAGAATTGCACCGTGCAATGTGGAGATATTACTGTTTGTGCATTTACAATATTCATTGATTTTTGCCATTGAAAAACGTCCAGAAATGTTTGAAGCTACTGACTGAATGAAAGGAGCTGGCATCTCACTCTCTTTGAATCTTCTTTATCATGCTAGGATTAACAGGAAAAAGCTAAAAATTTCAGAATTGCACCGTGCAATGTGGAGATATTACTGTTTGTGCATTTACAATATTCATTGATTTTTGCCATTGAAAAACATGTTTTTCATATACCAGAAATGTTTGAAGCTACTGACTGAATGAAAGGAGCTGGCATCTCACTCTCTTTGAATCTTCTTTATCATGCTAGGATTAACAGGAAAAAGCTAAAAATTTCAGAATTGCACCGTGCAATGTGGAGATATTACTGTTTGTGCATTTACAATATTCATTGATTTTTGCCATTGAAAAACATGTTTTTCATATACCAGAAATGTTTGAAGCTACTGACTGAATGAAAGGAGCTGGCATCTCACTCTCTTTGAATCTTCTTTATCATGCTAGGATTAACAGGAAAAAGCTAAAAATTTCAGAATTGCACCGTGCAATGTGGAGATATTACTGTTTGTGCATTTACAATATTCATTGATTTTTGCCATTGAAAAACGTCCAGAAATGTTTGAAGCTACTGACTGAATGAAAGGAGCTGGCATCTCACTCTCTTTGAATCTTCTTTATCATGCTAGGATTAACAGGAAAAAGCTAAAAATTTCAGAATTGCACCGTGCAATGTGGAGATATTACTGTTTGTGCATTTACAATATTCATTGATTTTTGCCATTGAAAAACATGTTTTTCATATACCAGAAATGTTTGAAGCTACTGACTGAATGAAAGGAGCTGGCATCTCACTCTCTTTGAATCTTCTTTATCATGCTAGGATTAACAGGAAAAAGCTAAAAATTTCAGAATTGCACCGTGCAATGTGGAGATATTACTGTTTGTGCATTTACAATATTCATTGATTTTTGCCATTGAAAAACGTCCAGAAATGTTTGAAGCTACTGACTGAATGAAAGGAGCTGGCATCTCACTCTCTTTGAATCTTCTTTATCATGCTAGGATTAACAGGAAAAAGCTAAAAATTTCAGAATTGCACCGTGCAATGTGGAGATATTACTGTTTGTGCATTTACAATATTCATTGATTTTTGCCATTGAAAAACGTCCAGAAATGTTTGAAGCTACTGACTGAATGAAAGGAGCTGGCATCTCACTCTCTTTGAATCTTCTTTATCATGCTAGGATTAACAGGAAAAAGCTAAAAATTTCAGAATTGCACCGTGCAATGTGGAGATATTACTGTTTGTGCATTTACAATATTCATTGATTTTTGCCATTGAAAAACATGTTTTTCATATACCAGAAATGTTTGAAGCTACTGACTGAATGAAAGGAGCTGGCATCTCACTCTCTTTGAATCTTCTTTATCATGCTAGGATTAACAGGAAAAAGCTAAAAATTTCAGAATTGCACCGTGCAATGTGGAGATATTACTGTTTGTGCATTTACAATATTCATTGATTTTTGCCATTGAAAAACGTCCAGAAATGTTTGAAGCTACTGACTGAATGAAAGGAGCTGGCATCTCACTCTCTTTGAATCTTCTTTATCATGCTAGGATTAACAGGAAAAAGCTAAAAATTTCAGAATTGCACCGTGCAATGTGGAGATATTACTGTTTGTGCATTTACAATATTCATTGATTTTTGCCATTGAAAAACGTCCAGAAATGTTTGAAGCTACTGACTGAATGAAAGGAGCTGGCATCTCACTCTCTTTGAATCTTCTTTATCATGCTAGGATTAACAGGAAAAAGCTAAAAATTTCAGAATTGCACCGTGCAATGTGGAGATATTACTGTTTGTGCATTTACAATATTCATTGATTTTTGCCATTGAAAAACATGTTTTTCATATACCAGAAATGTTTGAAGCTACTGACTGAATGAAAGGAGCTGGCATCTCACTCTCTTTGAATCTTCTTTATCATGCTAGGATTAACAGGAAAAAGCTAAAAATTTCAGAATTGCACCGTGCAATGTGGAGATATTACTGTTTGTGCATTTACAATATTCATTGATTTTTGCCATTGAAAAACATGTTTTTCATATACCAGAAATGTTTGAAGCTACTGACTGAATGAAAGGAGCTGGCATCTCACTCTCTTTGAATCTTCTTTATCATGCTAGGATTAACAGGAAAAAGCTAAAAATTTCAGAATTGCACCGTGCAATGTGGAGATATTACTGTTTGTGCATTTACAATATTCATTGATTTTTGCCATTGAAAAACGTCCAGAAATGTTTGAAGCTACTGACTGAATGAAAGGAGCTGGCATCTCACTCTCTTTGAATCTTCTTTATCATGCTAGGATTAACAGGAAAAAGCTAAAAATTTCAGAATTGCACCGTGCAATGTGGAGATATTACTGTTTGTGCATTTACAATATTCATTGATTTTTGCCATTGAAAAACATGTTTTTCATATACCAGAAATGTTTGAAGCTACTGACTGAATGAAAGGAGCTGGCATCTCACTCTCTTTGAATCTTCTTTATCATGCTAGGATTAACAGGAAAAAGCTAAAAATTTCAGAATTGCACCGTGCAATGTGGAGATATTACTGTTTGTGCATTTACAATATTCATTGATTTTTGCCATTGAAAAACGTCCAGAAATGTTTGAAGCTACTGACTGAATGAAAGGAGCTGGCATCTCACTCTCTTTGAATCTTCTTTATCATGCTAGGATTAACAGGAAAAAGCTAAAAATTTCAGAATTGCACCGTGCAATGTGGAGATATTACTGTTTGTGCATTTACAATATTCATTGATTTTTGCCATTGAAAAACATGTTTTTCATATACCAGAAATGTTTGAAGCTACTGACTGAATGAAAGGAGCTGGCATCTCACTCTCTTTGAATCTTCTTTATCATGCTAGGATTAACAGGAAAAAGCTAAAAATTTCAGAATTGCACCGTGCAATGTGGAGATATTACTGTTTGTGCATTTACAATATTCATTGATTTTTGCCATTGAAAAACGTCCAGAAATGTTTGAAGCTACTGACTGAATGAAAGGAGCTGGCATCTCACTCTCTTTGAATCTTCTTTATCATGCTAGGATTAGCAGGAAAAAGCTAAAAATTTCAGAATTGCACCGTGCAATGTGGAGATATTACTGTTTGTGCATTTACAATATTCATTGATTTTTGCCATTGAAAAACATGTTTTTCATATACCAGAAATGTTTGAAGCTACTGACTGAATGAAAGGAGCTGGCATCTCACTCTCTTTGAATCTTCTTTATCATGCTAGGATTAGCAGGAAAAAGCTAAAAATTTCAGAATTGCACCGTGCAATGTGGAGATATTACTGTTTGTGCATTTACAATATTCATTGATTTTTGCCATTGAAAAACGTCCAGAAATGTTTGAAGCTACTGACTGAATGAAAGGAGCTGGCATCTCACTCTCTTTGAATCTTCTTTATCATGCTAGGATTAACAGGAAAAAGCTAAAAATTTCAGAATTGCACCGTGCAATGTGGAGATATTACTGTTTGTGCATTTACAATATTCATTGATTTTTGCCATTGAAAAACGTCCAGAAATGTTTGAAGCTACTGACTGAATGAAAGGAGCTGGCATCTCACTCTCTTTGAATCTTCTTTATCATGCTAGGATTAACAGGAAAAAGCTAAAAATTTCAGAATTGCACCGTGCAATGTGGAGATATTACTGTTTGTGCATTTACAATATTCATTGATTTTTGCCATTGAAAAACATGTTTTTCATATACCAGAAATGTTTGAAGCTACTGACTGAATGAAAGGAGCTGGCATCTCACTCTCTTTGAATCTTCTTTATCATGCTAGGATTAACAGGAAAAAGCTAAAAATTTCAGAATTGCACCGTGCAATGTGGAGATATTACTGTTTGTGCATTTACAATATTCATTGATTTTTGCCATTGAAAAACGTCATCTTATACCAGAAATGTTTGAAGCTACTGACTGAATGAAAGGAGCTGGCATCTCACTCTCTTTGAATCTTCTTTATCATGCTAGGATTAACAGGAAAAAGCTAAAAATTTCAGAATTGCACCGTGCAATGTGGAGATATTACTGTTTGTGCATTTACAATATTCATTGATTTTTGCCATTGAAAAACATGTTTTTCATATACCAGAAATGTTTGAAGCTACTGACTGAATGAAAGGAGCTGGCATCTCACTCTCTTTGAATCTTCTTTATCATGCTAGGATTAACAGGAAAAAGCTAAAAATTTCAGAATTGCACCGTGCAATGTGGAGATATTACTGTTTGTGCATTTACAATATTCATTGATTTTTGCCATTGAAAAACATGTTTTTCATATACCAGAAATGTTTGAAGCTACTGACTGAATGAAAGGAGCTGGCATCTCACTCTCTTTGAATCTTCTTTATCATGCTAGGATTAACAGGAAAAAGCTAAAAATTTCAGAATTGCACCGTGCAATGTGGAGATATTACTGTTTGTGCATTTACAATATTCATTGATTTTTGCCATTGAAAAACGTTTACCAGAAATGTTTGAAGCTACTGACTGAATGAAAGGAGCTGGCATCTCACTCTCTTTGAATCTTCTTTATCATGCTAGGATTAACAGGAAAAAGCTAAAAATTTCAGAATTGCACCGTGCAATGTGGAGATATTACTGTTTGTGCATTTACAATATTCATTGATTTTTGCCATTGAAAAACGTTTTTCATATACCAGAAATGTTTGAAGCTACTGACTGAATGAAAGGAGCTGGCATCTCACTCTCTTTGAATCTTCTTTATCATGCTAGGATTAACAGGAAAAAGCTAAAAATTTCAGAATTGCACCGTGCAATGTGGAGATATTACTGTTTGTGCATTTACAATATTCATTGATTTTTGCCATTGAAAAACATGTTTTTCATATACCAGAAATGTTTGAAGCTACTGACTGAATGAAAGGAGCTGGCATCTCACTCTCTTTGAATCTTCTTTATCATGCTAGGATTAACAGGAAAAAGCTAAAAATTTCAGAATTGCACCGTGCAATGTGGAGATATTACTGTTTGTGCATTTACAATATTCATTGATTTTTGCCATTGAAAAACGTCCAGAAATGTTTGAAGCTACTGACTGAATGAAAGGAGCTGGCATCTCACTCTCTTTGAATCTTCTTTATCATGCTAGGATTAACAGGAAAAAGCTAAAAATTTCAGAATTGCACCGTGCAATGTGGAGATATTACTGTTTGTGCATTTACAATATTCATTGATTTTTGCCATTGAAAAACGTCCAGAAATGTTTGAAGCTACTGACTGAATGAAAGGAGCTGGCATCTCACTCTCTTTGAATCTTCTTTATCATGCTAGGATTAACAGGAAAAAGCTAAAAATTTCAGAATTGCACCGTGCAATGTGGAGATATTACTGTTTGTGCATTTACAATATTCATTGATTTTTGCCATTGAAAAACATGTTTTTCATATACCAGAAATGTTTGAAGCTACTGACTGAATGAAAGGAGCTGGCATCTCACTCTCTTTGAATCTTCTTTATCATGCTAGGATTAACAGGAAAAAGCTAAAAATTTCAGAATTGCACCGTGCAATGTGGAGATATTACTGTTTGTGCATTTACAATATTCATTGATTTTTGCCATTGAAAAACGTCCAGAAATGTTTGAAGCTACTGACTGAATGAAAGGAGCTGGCATCTCACTCTCTTTGAATCTTCTTTATCATGCTAGGATTAGCAGGAAAAAGCTAAAAATTTCAGAATTGCACCGTGCAATGTGGAGATATTACTGTTTGTGCATTTACAATATTCATTGATTTTTGCCATTGAAAAACATGTTTTTCATATACCAGAAATGTTTGAAGCTACTGACTGAATGAAAGGAGCTGGCATCTCACTCTCTTTGAATCTTCTTTATCATGCTAGGATTAGCAGGAAAAAGCTAAAAATTTCAGAATTGCACCGTGCAATGTGGAGATATTACTGTTTGTGCATTTACAATATTCATTGATTTTTGCCATTGAAAAACGTCCAGAAATGTTTGAAGCTACTGACTGAATGAAAGGAGCTGGCATCTCACTCTCTTTGAATCTTCTTTATCATGCTAGGATTAACAGGAAAAAGCTAAAAATTTCAGAATTGCACCGTGCAATGTGGAGATATTACTGTTTGTGCATTTACAATATTCATTGATTTTTGCCATTGAAAAACGTCCAGAAATGTTTGAAGCTACTGACTGAATGAAAGGAGCTGGCATCTCACTCTCTTTGAATCTTCTTTATCATGCTAGGATTAACAGGAAAAAGCTAAAAATTTCAGAATTGCACCGTGCAATGTGGAGATATTACTGTTTGTGCATTTACAATATTCATTGATTTTTGCCATTGAAAAACATGTTTTTCATATACCAGAAATGTTTGAAGCTACTGACTGAATGAAAGGAGCTGGCATCTCACTCTCTTTGAATCTTCTTTATCATGCTAGGATTAACAGGAAAAAGCTAAAAATTTCAGAATTGCACCGTGCAATGTGGAGATATTACTGTTTGTGCATTTACAATATTCATTGATTTTTGCCATTGAAAAACGTCCAGAAATGTTTGAAGCTACTGACTGAATGAAAGGAGCTGGCATCTCACTCTCTTTGAATCTTCTTTATCATGCTAGGATTAACAGGAAAAAGCTAAAAATTTCAGAATTGCACCGTGCAATGTGGAGATATTACTGTTTGTGCATTTACAATATTCATTGATTTTTGCCATTGAAAAACATGTTTTTCATATACCAGAAATGTTTGAAGCTACTGACTGAATGAAAGGAGCTGGCATCTCACTCTCTTTGAATCTTCTTTATCATGCTAGGATTAACAGGAAAAAGCTAAAAATTTCAGAATTGCACCGTGCAATGTGGAGATATTACTGTTTGTGCATTTACAATATTCATTGATTTTTGCCATTGAAAAACATGTTTTTCATATACCAGAAATGTTTGAAGCTACTGACTGAATGAAAGGAGCTGGCATCTCACTCTCTTTGAATCTTCTTTATCATGCTAGGATTAACAGGAAAAAGCTAAAAATTTCAGAATTGCACCGTGCAATGTGGAGATATTACTGTTTGTGCATTTACAATATTCATTGATTTTTGCCATTGAAAAACGTCCAGAAATGTTTGAAGCTACTGACTGAATGAAAGGAGCTGGCATCTCACTCTCTTTGAATCTTCTTTATCATGCTAGGATTAACAGGAAAAAGCTAAAAATTTCAGAATTGCACCGTGCAATGTGGAGATATTACTGTTTGTGCATTTACAATATTCATTGATTTTTGCCATTGAAAAACATGTTTTCATATACCAGAAATGTTTGAAGCTACTGACTGAATGAAAGGAGCTGGCATCTCACTCTCTTTGAATCTTCTTTATCATGCTAGGATTAACAGGAAAAAGCTAAAAATTTCAGAATTGCACCGTGCAATGTGGAGATATTACTGTTTGTGCATTTACAATATTCATTGATTTTTGCCATTGAAAAACATGTTTTTCATATACCAGAAATGTTTGAAGCTACTGACTGAATGAAAGGAGCTGGCATCTCACTCTCTTTGAATCTTCTTTATCATGCTAGGATTAACAGGAAAAAGCTAAAAATTTCAGAATTGCACCGTGCAATGTGGAGATATTACTGTTTGTGCATTTACAATATTCATTGATTTTTGCCATTGAAAAACCGTTTTCCAGAAATGTTTGAAGCTACTGACTGAATGAAAGGAGCTGGCATCTCACTCTCTTTGAATCTTCTTTATCATGCTAGGATTAACAGGAAAAAGCTAAAAATTTCAGAATTGCACCGTGCAATGTGGAGATATTACTGTTTGTGCATTTACAATATTCATTGATTTTTGCCATTGAAAAACATCCAGAAATGTTTGAAGCTACTGACTGAATGAAAGGAGCTGGCATCTCACTCTCTTTGAATCTTCTTTATCATGCTAGGATTAACAGGAAAAAGCTAAAAATTTCAGAATTGCACCGTGCAATGTGGAGATATTACTGTTTGTGCATTTACAATATTCATTGATTTTTGCCATTGAAAAACATGTTTTTCATATACCAGAAATGTTTGAAGCTACTGACTGAATGAAAGGAGCTGGCATCTCACTCTCTTTGAATCTTCTTTATCATGCTAGGATTAACAGGAAAAAGCTAAAAATTTCAGAATTGCACCGTGCAATGTGGAGATATTACTGTTTGT
>NW_027367519.1:0-57350 GCF_046119375.1 Phyllobates terribilis
CTAGAAAACAAAGACCTTATTAATATGATTAAGGGGCTACTAGAAGACACTGAAGCTTTAGAATCTCAAATCACTGAATATGAAGAGGAAGTAACTGAACTACGTAGTGAACGTCTAGACTTTTCCACTAGGCTATCTAATAAAGAAAAAAGCTTTAGTAAAATCTATGGAACTGAGTCTGATGACGAAATCCTGCAAGGGCTGCAAGGGTAAGAAACCTCAAGGAGGATCGTCAAAGGACTTAGAATCTAACGTAGAAAGAGACTTATGGATAATTCTTGCGAAGATCACCGAATTAACATAATCCATCAATGAGAAAACGGTGAGCCAAACTGTCATTGTAAAGGGTAGACCTGGATTAGGATATGACCTAGATTCCTCTATGTTCTCAAGAGCTAACGAAAAGCTCACCTTGAATTAAGTGAAAAAGCTGAGACCTTAAACAAGGCCCTTCAAATCTGTAAAAGCAAGAATGAATTCTTAGAGAAAAAGGTTAAGGCACTTGAACAACCATTAGGGGATAACAATTACTGGTTTCATGGGGGAAAAGGCTCATAAGATGTATGTGAGCCAAGCCCAAGGGAACGCATCAAACATACTAGATCCCAAGATTAAGGGTAGGAAGCCCTTTAGACCTGGAAAGGGAAAATATGGTTATGTGAAATATAATGAATGGTGCAGATTTTGTGGTAACAATGGTCACACTATACATTCTTGCAAGAAGAAGCAAACTCTAAGTAATAAGCCATATAGGTCACCCACTCGCTACATGTGAAGTGAGTAGCTTGAATGATCATTATCACTTAGAGCATGACTCTTCACCTAAAGGCCAAAGGATCGATCGTAGCCCCTCTCCTAATACTAACCAGAAGGCTAATCCACCCAGAAAATGTGAGCTTCGATGGGTTCCAAAAGTTTGATTACTTATTTTCATGGAAACTTGAGTAGCGAGAACAAATGGTATATTGACAGTGGCTGCTCATGTCACATGACCGGAGACAAGGAGAGACTATGAAGTTTTCAGGAATATGATGGTGAAAGCGTATCATTTGGTAACAAGAGAGCTAGAGAAATCACTTGACATGGAAAGGTACATCTCAATTACAAGATAGAGATCCAGATGGAGAAATCACTTTATGGAGAGCCTTTGCTACAATCTCTTAAGCGTAGCTCAACTCTGTGATGAGGGACCAAACGAGGTGACTTTCACTACCTCTAAGTACTTTGTGAGAAATGCCATTGGGGCAATCATTTTAAGGGGAAAGCGATTCAACAACACGTATATAATCGACTCCAGCTTCATCCCAAAGTGTCACCTTTGTCTTGCTACTATAGAAGATCAATCTGACTTATAGCATCAACGACTAGGGAACATCAATCTACATCTTCTACATAAGCTACGTGCAAAGGAGATAGTCCGTGGCTTAACTCTCATCAAGATAGACAACATGACACACTGTGCTCATTGTGTCAAGGGAAAGCAAGTTATGAGCTCGTTCAAAGCTAAGCAGAACATCACAACAAAGAAGCCCCTTGAGCTACTTCATATGGATCTTTGTGATCGTTGATGACTACTCCAGGTTAAGTTGGACCTATTCCTGCGCTCCAAGGATCAAGCCTTCTCGCGCTTCATCGAGCTAGTCGCTTTACTTGAGAATTATCTATCTCTGAAGGTGCGCTCTATAAGATCAGATCATGGAACCCAGTTCGAGGATGGAGATATGTTGAGCTAATGCATTGAAAGGGGAATCGCTCACAACTTTCTCATCCCCTAAGACTCCACAACAGAATGGAGTGGTTGAAATAAAGAACAGAACGTTAGTAGAGAAGGCGCGCACCATGTTACTTCAAAGTGGAGTGACCCCCTCTCTATGGGCTGAAGCGGTGAACACTGCATGTTACATCAACAACAGAGCCCTTCTACGAACTTCACTAGGCAAGACTCCATATGAGCTGATCAAGGGATATCCTCCAAGCATATCTCATTTCAGGGTTTTTGGATGCAAGTGTTACGTGCTGAATAATGGGAAAGATAACTTAGGCAAGTTCGATGCATGAAGTGATGAAGCCACCTTTCTTGACTATGTCCCTGCCAGCAAATCATACAAGGTGTTCAACCAGAGAACAAGAACTTTATAGGAGAGCATACATGTGGTGTTTGATGAAGGCACATTCCATTCTTCTTCGCCAAATACCTTCGATCCATTTCCAGAAGTCGCCCCCGTAGAAGCATCCGTAGAAAATGATCGAGCCCCTCCTCCTAAAGAATTAAATCCACTCGCCCCTCCATATATTGCTTTAGTTCCCTCAAGTTTAGACTTAGATAGTGATAACGAAGGGCCCTCTCAGTCACACACATTCCAGAGTACAACGCCTCCCACTAGAGCCTTTCAACAACAAGGTGCTCATCCTCCAGAGAACATGCTCACTCCAGTTCACTTCGGAATTCACACTCGCTCTCGTGTAGCTCAGGTAGAACCTCCAGAGACGATTGCTGAGACACTCGATGAAGCCGTTGAGGAAACCAACCTATGTGCCTTCAACGCTTTCGTCTCACTCACTGAACCTAAGAACATCAAAAGAGGCCATTATTGATCTAGATTGGGTGGAAGCCATGCAATAAGAGCTCCATGAGTTCGAGTGGAATAAAGTCTGGCGCCTAGTCCCTAAGCCCTCTAATCGCAACATCATAGGCACTCGCTAGGTATTTCGAAACAAGCTTGATGAGTCAGGAGCTGAGGTAAGGAGTAGTTGCACAAAGGTACAATCAACAAGAGGGGATCGACTATGACGAGACCTATGCTCCAGTTGCTCGATTAGAGGCTATCTGTCTTTTGATAGCCTTCGCTTCACATAAGGACTTCAAGCTTTTTAAAATGGATGTGAAGACGGCTTTCTTCAATGGTGTGCTCAACGAAGAAGTGTATGTGAAACAGCCCCCATGCCTCGAGTACTCAACACACCCTGAGCACGTGTATTTCCTGGACAAGGCACTCTAAGGATTAAAGCAAGAACCAAGGGCTTGGTATGATTGTCTCTCTGAGTACCTCCTCGCCAAAAACTACAAAAGGGGAACAATTGATAAGACGCTCTTCATCCAGGAACATAAGGGCGGCATCCTAGTGGTTCAGGTATATGTTGATGACATTATTTTTGACTCCACTAACATGTCGCTTGTAGAAAAATTCAAAAACGTGATGAGCAGCAAGTTCAACATGAGCATGATAGGGGAACTCAACTTCTTTCTCGGGCTACAAGTGGTGCAAAAGGCTGAAACTATTCAAATCCATCAACAAAAGTACTTAAGGGGGATCACAAAGAAGTTTGGAATGGAGAATCGCAAGCCCCTCCACACTCTAGTGTCTATATGCACTAAGCTCGATGCAGACTTTAACGGACCAAAGGCGAACGAAACAACCTATAGAGGTATGGTAGGATCCTTGATGTATCTAACTGCCTCTAGGCCTGATATTGTCTTTGCAATGAGTCTATGTGCACGATTCAATCCGATCCAAGGGAGTCGCATGTCGCTATCATCAAGCGAATTCATCGCTACTTAAAAGGGACATACAACTTATGGTTATGGTACCCTGAAGAACTGCGATTTTACCCTTGTTGGATATACAGACTCTGACTATGCAGGCTATCTTGATCGAAAGTGCACCTCAGGTATGGCTCAATTCCTAGGCCCTTGCCTTGTTTCTTGGGGATCTCGCAAGCAAAACTCAGTAGCTGCGTCCACCATCGAGGCAGAGTAAATAGCAGCCGCTTCTTATTATGCTCAACTCCTATGGCTCAAGCAACAACTCAAGGATTTTGGTATTTCGATGGGCTCAATTGAAATAAGGTGTGACAACACCAGTGTGATCAATATCTCAAAGAACCTTGTACATCACTCTTGAACCCAGCATATTGACGTGCATCATCACTTCCTTCGAGACAATGTGGAGAAGAAGCACATAGAGCTCACCCACTGTAGGACTGAGGATCAAATAGCAAACATCTTCGCCAAGGCCAAGGAATCATTCATCAAACTCAGACTTTACTTGAGCTTGATCCCCCTTCATTAAGCATCTCCCTCCACGTAAGCTTCTTCCCTTGATGTTGTCAAAATCAGTGCTTCTTTTAATCTTGGGAAATAAGGAATAATACGTGCGCAAACCTAGCATGTACTCATAAAAAGGTATACATCCTTTGCATGCTCTGTGTGATGCTAAATGATAAACGCTTGATTAGGCCCTTCTAGGATTGTACTATTGCCTCCTA
Organism: Phyllobates terribilis; assembly: GCF_046119375.1. Lineage (NCBI taxonomy): Eukaryota > Metazoa > Chordata > Amphibia > Anura > Dendrobatidae > Phyllobates > Phyllobates terribilis. The sequence goes on from NW_027367519.1 coordinate 4,267, forward strand.
AAACTTGATCCATATGCATGCTCTTCTTTTGCAAGCCCCCCAGATATGATTCGTGCTTATAGGCCAGTCCCTTAGCCTAGATCTTAGTGTTACGTTCCCTATGACCAAATAAGCCACAACTGGGAATATTCACTGAGATGTCAAAAAGCTTACCCACATATGCTTAGCACTTGTTGTTTTAAAAGAGCTTCTATGTCCCTTTGTGTGTGTGAAATTAGTATGTGCTTAAGCGAGTTAAAATATCCTACCACGTATGGGAACTGATACACAACGCATCAATAAATGGGGACCGAGTAGTATAAGAGATGGCAAGCGCAGATCATGAGTAATATGTACTTGGGGATCGAGTAACCGAGAATAGAGTGAAGCGCACATTAGATTAGGGACTGAGTACAGGGACCAAAAGATTCATAGGGACCGAGTGTCTCAACAGTCGACTACCTTATAGGCACTCATTACTCTCCAGTTCACCAACTGCCACTCGCTTCTGCAAAATCGAGGTGTGGTTCCTGATATGACTCTGAGCCGTTGTAATTCGACCGTTCGCCGCCCTCCTTAAATAGCCCTCCACACCAGATTCAACCCCCTTCAACGCTATCATACTATTCACTTTATACATTAAAGCCCTCATCTCTCAAAGCTCTCATCTCCCTCACACGAATCCACTTCTCTTTCAATCTCCTTTCTCAAACAAACACATATGGCCAACCCAACGAACATTAGTCCTGAGCAGTGGGCAGAGTACTTGAAATTTAAAGCATTCATGGAGACCATCATCAGTCCCACCGTCTACCTCACAAGCGCCAGTCTACGACACACCAACTACTCAAAAGCCACTCTCTACAGTCCAAGAAAAGCAGCCTACCCCTCAGCCTTCGCTCTCACCACCTCCTCCATCTACCACAAACTTGCCTTCACACCACACTTCACCAGCCCCAATGGAGGAAGACCCTCAGAACATCGAGCCCATCTATCACATCTCCTCTACTGATCCAAAGGCATCCTCTACCGAATCCATAGAGCACACACCCACAGCCTCCATGCACAATGAGTCCACTCACCAACCTCTCGCTATTACCTCCACAACTCTCACTCTCACTACTCCCCCTTCTCCACCACACCAGCATCCCACAAAAGGGCCTTGGCAATTACTCCCTCCTCTACTTCTCAGAAAAGCCACAAGGCCATTGTCTCTACTGAAGGCGCAGATTCCTATAGTCTCCCACCCGCACACGGCAACTTCTTCACAAGGGTGGTGATCGAGCCGCTCATTATCGGACAAGGGTTTTGGTCAACCCTCAACCCAGCTGAGTTCGATTTAGCTGCAACAGTAAAATCGCTTGAACGGACGCGCTGATCCGAGCTCAAGGTCGAGCCCTTCATAGTCGACCAAGAGGAGGTGCGGAAATTCTACAACGCACTGGTGGTCATGCCTCCTTCACCCGAACAACCCTACTCAGTGACTCAGATCCCATGGAGCGATGAGACAAAGATGCTCAACATCAAGCTCTTATCCAGGGTGCTCGACTTACCTACGAGCGAAGGGTACGCTTCACTACCTAAGAAGTATTGGTCCTCAGGCAAGGCTGAGACACTGGAGCTACTGGTAGGGAAAGCGCGACCAAAGGAAATAAAGACAAACATGTTGAGCTTTGGGACCAAGCTTATTCACTACATCATGCTGCATAACGTAATTCCCAGGCAAGAGAAGCACGAAATAGTGACGATCGCATATGCATGCCTGCTTCACGAGATCGTGACTCATTCTTTGTCACATGATGATGATAAAGATGCACAAGAATCATGACCTTCGCTATCCTCACATCGTCAAGAAGATCATGCTCGAGCTGGGGATATAAAAGTCCGTAAAGGAAATGACATGTGAGAGCATCGTCATTGAGATAGGATTGTGTAGGCTGCTCAAGCATGCGAGTATGAAAGCTCCTGTGGAAAAGCTGAAACTAGGGTCAGCACCCAAAACTAAGCCCAAGGCCTATCCCAAGCCCATATCAGAATCCATAGCCCCTCCCAAATTTGGGCCTAGACCTAAAGGAATGAAGAGCCCCTTTAAGGATCCCAAGCCGCTGCTGCCGCCAAACATGAGCTCACAAGAAATACAGCTTTGCACTCTAGAAGTTGTGCTCCAGACTAACCGGCACTTAGTAGGCCTCAGGCGCATAACAGATTGGCACCTTCACCACATGAAGACGCTCATGATAGGGACACTAAAGGAAGGTTGTGAAGACGCTTATGAGGATGAATATCACTAGGAGTAGCTGCCATCTCAGTTCCCCTTAGGGTTCCTTAGAAAATCCAAAGCTCCTCAAAAATTCTTGTCTTTTTTCTCTTTTTGACTATATTTTATGTGTGTTATCAAATATTATTAATGATAAGTATGCCTTGCTTCACTTACCTGCTTGCTCTAGAACGTACTAAGATAGGGCTTGACTTGCTTAGTTTTCTTTTTCATCACTTAATTATTCCTCTAGAAGGCACGCACGTGCTACGCTTATTTTCCCTTGATTAATATTACGCACACATTTTTACATGATGTCAAAAGGGGGAATTTTACAGGCATAGGAGTTATTTAATTTAGGGGGAACTAACACTTAGTATAAGTTAAAGGGCGATGAGTATTACTTGTTCATTGATTAAGGAGGAATGAAAGCTACTTCCTCTTCAGCTCTACTTTAGGCCTATGCCAGGATTCTAGGTTTGTCATCATTAAAAAGGGGGGAAAGTCTTGGTTATATGAAATAGCTTCTTACTTCATACAACTCATAATGCCTCAGTTTAAATGATAACAAACAACCTTATGTACTAATATGTGTATTGAGTGAGATATCGCAGGAAAATGATAGGCCTTCGAGTTAATTTGGTGGTTTATGCTTGAAAAGCAACGAGTTGAAGTAAGGATACAAGAGCGAGTCCAACAAGAAGGATATCACTTAACGTTCTTAACTAGGAGCAAGGGAACCGAGCGCCCCTGGAGGGAACCGAATAAGAAGTATGCGGAATCAAGCATTAGAGAAGCAGAGCACTATACAAGGAAGACGCACTCAAGGGAACTGAGTACACTGAAGGGGACCAAGCACGTATATATGGAAGGATATCTTATAAGGCTCTATAAAAGGAAAGATTCGATTTGCAAAGATCAATCAGATTCGAGATCTTACTTGTTGAAGCATGTTTGTTATTATACTCGGCTAGTGTAGATTTAGTAGTTTATTTATTATTATTATCATGCTTTTAGGTAATTAGTTCCCACTGATTATGCAATAGTATAAATAGTGTATGTCATTTCCATTAAACGTTGTTGTTGAACACGCAGAGAGAGAGTTAATATTGATTTAGGACTTAAGCAATAATTAGGAGAGCTTAGGAAGAAACTGAGAACTGTGTGTTCACCTAATAGTTGTAAGACCTACAAGAAATCAAATCAACAATTATTTTGGAGTTATTTATTTACTTGCTCTTAGCTTTTCTTTCCGCACAAAAGTTTCAATCTTTAGTTAAAGCTAAGATCTTCACGATCCACACTCTATCTTGTCATTGCTTGGCTTTTAAGGGCCTAATACGCAGAAGCTGAGTCTTAGATGATTCACTCCGGTCAAGCTTGTCTTTCTCAAGACTCGCTTGATTGAGCTTGCCCTTAGATTTAGCCTTAACAGACATGTAGGGATTTTGCTCAGGCTCTTTTAAAGCTCACACTCATGCCTTGAGTGACCATTGTTTCCGCAGAAACTGCAATAATGGTTATATCTACTATACCCATATTTTCCTTTTCTAGGACGAAATGTCTCTCTTCGTGTAAGGCTTGTAGGCGGAGTGTTCGGATGAGATTGTGCTTGTTTAATATACACGTTGTGTGCTTTGTCTCCGTGAAACCATTGTTTGTCCTGAGCTTTTCTCTTCTCTAGAACATTCACTTTTCTTTGTAAGTATGAGTTTTCATCTCTGGAAGAGTGAAGTTCCTTGTCTAGGTTGATAATTTTATCATGTAGCTCGCTAGATAGAGAAGGGCCTGAATTGGACGAGTAATCATTGTTGAAACCTAACCCCGGTCTTGTTTTGACGAAAACTATTTGATTGATAATTTTGGCTTCCACACACGCAGCTAGATTATCTAGGTTAGTTAGAATGTCATCAATCATGTCCAGGATAGTTGAGTTAGTTCTTTGGACAAAAGCTAAACCCTTTCCTATACAAAGCTCATAGAATTTGGTAAGAAGGACTGGCTTTGCAGACAATTATTTATTTAACTCAGCTATTTGTTCCCTTAGATCCTCAAGTTCCTCTTACTGATATTTCGTTTTAGCCCCAAGAACTTCATGATCCAAGACCAACTCATTTAAGAGCTCAACAAGGATTTTCTTTGGAAGGAGCTCTGAATTGAGAGAACTTACCTCAATGTCTTCGTCTGATCTGGAGTCTTTGACGTCTATTAGGCAAGTATCTTTCGCTACTTGGCAGTTAGACTCATCGTCTGAATCTCCTCATAAGACCTTTTTAGATGGCATTTTGACCTTTGTGCAATCCTTGGTCATATGCCCGTGATATAGGCGATGGAAGCACACCGAGTCTCAGTTGGAGCTTCGGTCTGAATCTGGATGCTGAACACCATTGGCTATATTGCATCGTTTAGCCGGTTGTTAATCGGTTTTGAAATCGCCTTGTTCCTTGACTAATTTCTTGAATAATCACATAAAAATGGAAATTTCCTTGTTCTCCATGATTAAAATAAGAGAGTACAAGAGAGGTATAAAATCAATGCATACGAGCAACCATGAGCTCTGATACCAATTGTAGGTTTACTAGGATCGGATCGAGTATCTCTTATAAAAGATTAGTTTGGTCGACTCGCTTAATTCTTTATAATATGTAGAAGTTGAAAACAGGTTTAAGCTAGTCTAATCTTCAAGTTATACACAACAAGCTAGTTAGCTAGTGTGTTAGAGTTGCGGAAGGGGAGATTAGCTACAATACTTGAACTTAGAAATATTAGTAAGTAAGTTCGGCTCAAATGCAAGGATTTTTCTCAAGGTAAGAACCCTAAGCTTCTACTATGCTCAAGATAAAACTCACCACTACTGATTATATTAATAAAGAGTAATTACAATCACTTAGTAACACTCTCTCTCAATACAATCTGGCGTTCAACATAGTACAAGCAATCTTCTAGACTCTCAAGGTGAATCAGGACACTTGCTAACCTCAAGTGACCTCAGGATAGAATTGCTTTCCTCTAGCTATCAACTTTGTCTGACTCGCTCTTGCTATAACCTCTGCAAGTGAAGTTTTCCTAAGCACTCATCTCTCTAGCTTTCTCTCCTAAAGCTTAATCTCTCTTGGCTTCTCTCTCAGCTCATGTGCCTAACATTACCTATTGCACATATATATAGTATTCCTAAACTTATCCTCCAAGTAATAGTCCTCCAAGTAATAGTGAAACTATAATATATGGCAATGAAGAAGTCCACGTTGGCAATCCATGTGATCAACCCACCTCGGGAAAGCATCAACGGTTCCACGCGCTTTGTGCTTCTTCTCTTGAGTAACGGTTTTGTCCATGTTGGATATCCTCTCCACACCCTTAGCGCTTCCTTCATTCGTCCAGCTTGGCGATCCCCGTCATTCAAAATCCATAGGTAGAAACTCCTTTTCCCCTATATTTAGCTTTACGACCTTCCCTTCAGTGACCCGATTCTCTACGCGTTGGTGTAGGATTCCTCTTTAGACTCTCGTTTGCACACTTGATTGCATTTACAATCTTTCTGTGTTTGAAGCGCAATCCACTAGCTCTCACAATGACTCTCCTTCGCTTCAGCTAGTCCTTCCATCTTCAGAATTCTTTTCTTGGGCATTTTATTCTTCTCTGTTGGAAATAACACGTTACCAAAGTAGAAAACACGTGTTTTGATCAGCTATTGTTCTCTGTCACTAAGGTTCATTAAGCCTTAGTTGCGCTTAACAAGGATTCAATTGCGCTTTGAATGCTTGGCTTGCGCTTAACCTTTGTTGAACTGTTAGTAATGAATTTACTAAAGTCCTTAAGTGCGGAATAGGTTAGACAGACAATAAAGCGCGCTTTAAGATGTTAAAGCGCACCTATATTTGCACACACAAGAATTTCAAAAGGTGAGAACCCTAAGTCACTAGCTGACTCGGGATAAAACTCACCACTACACTTGTATTGATTAAGAAGTGATTACAATCTCTCGCTTCAACACAAGAAGCTCACTCGTAAGCACTCTCTCTACAATACTCTCAGTTCAGCTCTTGAAGAACAAAGGCATTCTCAACACTCTCTGATTACAAACGAAATATCTCTTAAGCTCTCTCTAGCTTCCTATATTCTCAACGTTTGCAACACTTGAAATGAATGAAATAGTACTCTATTTATACACAAGTCTTAAGCTAACCCTATAGCTCAACCGTGTAACAAACAAAGACTATATAAAATGCCACCTCATCAATCCGTGTGCCTTGATCACTTCACCAGAATTAATCAACGGCTTGGAGTGATTTGGTTTTGTTCTCCATGTGTTGATCCACGCCACATAAGCAATCCGTGTGCTTTAAGCTCTAACAAACTCTTGCCACGCTGGCGATCCCCGGAGTGGCGTCACAAAGAGTGTAAAGTTCTTCTCGCACCTTCCTGTGCACGCAACTTGCACTCTCCCGCTTTACCAGCCTTCGTAGCGTGCAGATTTGTTCTCCTGCGCTCTGGCACACCCTAAGCTTCAGTGGAACCTCGTGATCAACTTTCTTCAACTTCATTCAAGCGCATCCTTATGTCCTCGAAGCTCGATTACTCTTACTTCTTGGTCTTGAATGGATTTATTAAACACCGTTTGCGAAACTTACTTTCTCCGCTTGGTGTTAAGCGCGACTGTCACCAGTCAAGCGCATCTCTAAGTTACTTAAGCGCATCCTTACAAATATGTCAATGACCTGGAAGGCTTAAAAACACTAAGAGATTAAACATATTAGTTTGTTATCATCAAAACAAAGAGAAATAGATTAAGCTTTAACAAGATGATTAAAGCTCAACTAACAATTTCCCCCTTTTTGATGATGACAAACTGTGAACAGGTAAGCTCATGAATACTTTCTTAAGTGACCACAATGAGGACAATCATATCAATTTAATCAAGTATTCAGATTCGGAATTGGATCAAAGTAACTTACCAAGGTACTTAAACATACCAGTTTTTCAATTCCCCCTTAATTCAAGCACGATCTCAAACTTCCCCCTTAATCAAAGAGGAATTTACCTGTGTTTTTCCCCCTTTTGACATCATCGAAAAATTCAAAGCATAGTCATACGGTAAGAAAGATAGTAGAGTGCGCTTGCTAGCTAAGACGTCGAACAAATCTTAAGAGAGAAAGATGAGCAGCTTAAGTAAAGACACGTCAGGTTAGTAAGGCTCTCAGAGATATAAAAATCAAAGCATACTATATTGTTATATGAAGTACAAACCGCTACAAGAGAAGCTGGAGTCCTAACAAGCTAATTCAAAAATTTCATAGACAAAGCAGAGAGAAAAAAAAGAAACAGTAAATGCACTTAAGAGGCGCAACCATCACATCCACTCAAGGGCTACCATCCCTTTCTTCATTAAACTTCTCCTGGACAATCTTGAGCATTGAAGACATAATTTCTACCATCTCACCGAGACGCTTTTCTACCCTTTCCTGATGCGCTTCCATAGAAGCAACTATAGTAGATAAATCAGCGGAGCTGGAGGAGACCCGAGCGCGAGGGCTCAACTCAGAGCGCGAGCTGGAGTAGGGTTTCTCCTCATTCTTGGGCAGAAGTAAGGCAACAATAGCGTCTGTGGTGAGAAAAGTAGAGCAGGCATAGTCAGGGAGAGAAGGTTCATACAATCCATCCGCTCGGAGCATTTTTACAGATCAAGTGAGGAAAGGGCAGAGGTCCTGAAGTGGCAGCGCGACACAACACCAAATGGCTCATCATGAGCTGAGCTGTGTTGACTACCTGGTGTGAGATTACGGCAGCCATAATGCAACAGTCAGCAATTGTCACCTTATCACGATCATAGTCGCGGGGCGTGATGTTGGTGATGATGAAGTGGTGAAGGAGGCGCTTGGAGGGACGAAGAAGATCAACTGTCAGCGCTCCCTTGGGCACATTTGGACCAAAGACTGTCTTCTTCAGCGCAGTCGCTCCTGCCGGCCAATTCTTCCTGTACAATCTGCCAAAGCCGCTTGATTGCTCCGTTAGCCCTATAGCCTTTGCCAGATCCTTTACTCGAAAACACTCCTTCGAATTTCCTCTCCAAGTGAAGGTTACTGAGCTGTATTCTGGGTTTGGTGGTGGATACTCCAACGCAGCATAAAATTGGTAGACCATGGCATTGTTACATCGCGCTGGCTCAGTTTCCAGCGTATCCCAGCCCTGAAAGCTTAGCCACGTGGCGAAGCGGGCAACATGGGACGAGTCTTGGAGGCCAGTGAGAAGGTCTTGAGTGACAATTTCTGGGAACAGAAGAGAGCGCTTCTGTACACCCTGAGGAACGGAGGGAAAGTCAGACAAGTTGATTACCTTGGTGCGCTTAGAGCGTGTAGAAGCCCCAACTGGTTTAGGAGCAGGTGGAGGAGATTCATGTTCGGAGCCTTCTGAAGACTCGTGCTCAGAGACGGGAGGAGGAGGAGCTACAGCCTTGCGCTTTTTACCTTTCCGTCGAAGCGTATCACTCAGCCGATCTGGTTTCTGAGACTGAAACGGTAGAGGCAATTGAGCGCTTGATCTGGGCAAAAGCTGGAATTCTTCATCAGCGTCTGAATCAGAGGGAATGGCAGCTAAAAGCTCCTTGGGAGACTGAAGCGCATGCACCGGAGGCCTTATCTTTGAACCTGGGCGAGAGGGGGTATCTATGGAGAGAAGCCCTTTACCTTTAGCCGGGGTTGTATGAGAGGTCTCAGCCTGGATTCTTCCAAGCTCTTGAACTGGATTGTATCCAACGAGCTCTAGATCTTGGGCAAGTAAGTCCAAGTCAACGGGAGGATCATGGGAGAATTTAGGTTTAGGAGGGCTTTTTGAGGGAGGAGAGGGGTCATCAGTACCAGTAAGATCAATAGGAGGAGATGGGGATTGATGAGCAGGGGTGGTTGTAGGTGGTGGTGGTGGTGTAGGAGAGGCCGTTTTAGCTGGAGATGCAGGCTGTGTGGAGGAGGAGGCTTGGACTAAGGACTGAAACTTGGCACGGGTGTCGGGGTCAAGTTCCGAGAGAGCGCTCAGAATTTTGTCCATGGTGTGAATTGCAAAGAAAATTGGAGAAGGGAGAGTATAGGTAAAGGAGGAAAGACGAGAAGGTAGGAGTGTAGGACAAATACCTCGTATTTATAGCTCTTTACAACAACTCAGAACCGCTTCAACAAGCCAATCACAGAAAAGAGCCGTTACACACCAACGGTCCAATAAAATCTCGGCGCATAGCTCTAACGGCTATAAATCCGACCGTTGCACTGCAAATAGCTGTTACATCACTCGAGCGGCGCGCTTTAATTATGAGAAAAGCATTGCTTAATTGTTAAGCAAACCCAACCACGAAGGAAATCCACCTTGAAGCGCTACAAAGCGCAATGTACTGAAGAACCCAATTGCGCTTAACACTGAAGCGCATGCCGAAACATCACTGGGAGCAAAAACTGAAGAAGCCTAACACTGATTGAGATGAGTAGACATGAGAGTGTGATGTCCAGTTCAATTTTTTTCAAACCACAATGTAAAGAAATTCATGAATAGGAAGATGCACATTTCATATAGGGGACATTAGAGCATTCAATCACTCAAGTTGATGTGGACGTATGTGCATATACATGTAGTAAGGTAATTGAGGCTTTATGTCACCAAATGAATACTTCTCTTATGTAGAGCTCAATAAAGGACGAGAGAAGCGTTACATCTAGTCAGGCAAGGGACACCGATGCAATGGATCATTTCTTAGGCATATAATATGGGTAGAAGACGATCACCATTGTCATGTTTTGGCAAATAAGAGCATGCATGGATTATGATTATATCAAATCGAGCCAAACAAGTCAGACAAGTGCAATACTAGTTCATTTCAATAATCAATCAAAAGCATGAAGACTCAAAGCTATCAAGCGCAAGCGACCATAGTTCGTACGTTGATACTAAGCTCGCTAGTTCTAGTCAAGTAGAGGAATACTTACAGGGCCATTGCCTCGAAGCTAATGGAGTTGAATAAGACCAAGCTGAACCCTGAGGTTTAAGAATACCTGACGATTAAGCGCCTTAGTGAAGATATCTGCCAATTGCCCTTCTGAAGATACGTGAATAAGCTCAATATTCTTGCGCTCCACATGGTCTCTTAGAAAGTGATGTCTTACGTCAATGTGCTTCGTTCTTGTATGATGGACAGGATTCTTCGAAACACATATAGCGCTAGTATTATCACAAAATATAGATATAGTGTCAAGAGTAATACCATAGTCAACGAGCTGTTGCTTTATCCATAACACTTGAGCGCAACATTGCGCTGCCGCTATGTATTCAGCCTCAGTCGTTGAAAGCGCTATGCAGTTTTGTTTCTTGGATCCCAGGAGACTAAGCAGGGGACAAGGAACTGTGCCATGCCACTAGTGCTCTTTCTATCAGCCAAGTAACCTGCATAATCTGCATCGGTATAGCCAACAAGAGAAAGACCGCCCCCTTTGGAGTACCAAAGGCAAAGATCGTCAGACCCTTTTAAATACCTGAAGATGCGCTTTACATGAGCAAGGTGAAAAGCGCGAGGGTCTGACTGTGATTGAGCGCATACACTAACAGCAAAAACAATATCGGGACGTGAAACAGTCAAATACATTAGAGAACCTATCATACATCGATACAAGGTTTCATCTACCTTCTCAGCCATAAGATCTGTGTCCAGTTTTGTAGTAGTGGAGAGAGGAGTAGGGCAAGGTTTAGAGTTTTCCATTTGATACTTCTTAAGCAACTCTTTGATGTATTTTCTGCTGGTGAATCTCAATGCCTTCATCCATTTGGTTGACTTGAAGCCCTAGAAAGTACTTGAGCTCACCAATCATGCTCATGCTGAACTTGAGGCTCATGGTGTTCTTAAAATCTTCTACTAGCTGCAAGTTAGTAGAACCAAATATAATATCATCAACATAAATTTGAACAATGAGAATATCACCTTTCACTTCCCTTATGAAGAGGGTTTTGTCCACCAAACCTCTTTTGTAGTCATTTGCCAACAAGTACTTAGATAGACAGTCATACCAAGCGCGAGGGGCTTGCTTTAGTCCATATAGCGCTTTGTCAGAAAGTAAACGTGGTCTGGATAAGCTGGATCTTCAAATCCTGGTGGTTGCTTGACATAGACCTCCTCATTAAGCTTACCATTGAGAAAGGCTGTCTTCACATCCATTTGAAATAGCTTGAATCCTTTGTGCGCTGCGTAGGCTATCAACAGTCGAATTGCCTCTAGTCGAGCCACTGGTGCGTACGTTTCATCGTAGTCAATGCCCTCTTGTTGATTGTAACCCTGTGCAACAAGACGCGCTTTGTTTCGTACCACCACTCCACTATCATCCAGCTTGTTTCTGTATACCCAGCGCGTGCCAATTATGCTTCTATCACCTGGCCGGGGTACTAGACGCCAAACTTGGTTGCGCTTGAACTCCTCCAACTCTTCTTGCATGGCTATTATCCAATCTGGATCTTGAAGCGCAACTTGTATGGACTTGGGTTCCTGTAAAGAAACAAAAGCACTACAAGCAAGCATGTTACGAACGTTAGAGCGAGTCTGGGTACCTTTTTCATACTGAGATATGATCGCAGAAACTGGATGAGAATTCATCTGTTGATAATCGCGCACGGTGACTTCTGTGTTGTCTGGTAGCGTCATCGTTGTTGTCTTGGACAAGCTGTCACTACCACCAGAAAGGCCACTGGGTCCCGCTTGAGAACTTCCAGGTTGCGCTTCACCATTACTAGGTCCCGCTTGAGAGCTAGAAGGGGTAGAAGAAGTAACAGAGGGAGTTACCTGACCTGGAGAAAGAGGTGAAGAGGGAGCAAGAACATTAATGGATGGTCCACTTTCATGATCTTCATTCTGAGTGTTGTCCTCTTGAGTTGCTTCTTCACTGGGAATGCAAGCTTCTGTGGTCAAAGGCTGAGAAGCGCATCTTCCACCATCATCATCGTCACTTTCCATACCTGAAGAAGGGATAGAAGGTTGCGCTTGAGGACTGGGAAGAGAAGCTGGAAGTGGATCATGACTGGAAAATGGATCATCGTTGATTTCTGGAACACTTTCAAGCTCTCCTTCATTGAATTTCACGTGGACGCTATCTTCTTCCCTCTGAGTTCTCAGATTGAGTACTCTGTATCCTTGACTTGTAGGTGCATATCCAAGGAAGATAGCCTCGTCATTCCTAGCATCAAATTTACCCAAAAGATCTCTCCCATTGTTATGAACGTAACACTTGCAACCAAACACCCTTAGGTGAGAGATATTTGGTGTACGCCCTTTAAGCAGTTCGTAGGGAGTTTTCTCAAGAATAGGTCTTAAGAAGGCACGGTTAGTTATATAACATGCAGTGCTCACAGCTTGAGCCCAATAGTGTGAAGCGACACCACTGGAGAGTAGCATTGTGCGTGCCATCTCTTGTAGTGTCCTATTCTTGCGCTCAACCACACCATTTTGCTCAGGGGTTCTAGGAGTGGAGAAATTATGATCTATACCCCTATCCTCACAAAATGATAGGAACTCACCATTCTTGAATTCAGTTCCATTGTCAGAACGAATTGAACAAATAGGGAGCCCTAGCTTCTTTTCCAGTAAAAGCGCAAGAGCTTGAAACTTTGCAAAGGTTTCGCTCTTGTGCTTCAAGAAAAGAGTCCAGGTATAGCGAGAATAGTCATCAACTATTACAAAAATATAACGATTACCTCCCTTACTCTGCGTTCGTAGTGGTCCACATAAGTCCATGTGGAGAAGCTCAAGGGGAGCTTTAGTCTGGACTACCTTGATAGAGGGAAAGGAGCTACGAGTCGCTTTAGCCTTTGAGCAGTCTGAGCATGAAGTCATGGATTCTACCTTGATGCGAGGAAGACCACGAACAAGATCTTTGGACTGAAGCTTGTTGAGTAGATGTAGACTTGCGTGTCCCATCCTCTTGTGCCAAAGATTTGTTGTCTCAGTGAGTGTAGCTAGACAAAGGTTGCGCTTAGGAGAGAAGGAGTGGTCGAAGAGGTAGGTGTTATCTATGCGCTTGCCCTTGAGAAGCACCTCTTGTTCAGGACTAACCACTGCACACTCAGTTGTGCTAAACCATACCTTATTACCTCCTTGGTCGCATAGTTGTGCTACACTCAGTAGATTGAACCTAAGGTTCTCTACTAAGTTTACATCTCCTATCTGAATAGCGTTGTTGAGATGCGCTCGTCCTTTAGCAATGATCTTCCCTTGCTTTTTGTCACCGAAGGAGACACTGCCTCCTTCTTTAGCTTGGAATGAAAGTAGTAACTGTGGATCACCCGTCATATGACACGAGCAACCGCTGTCTAAATACCACCTACATTTCATCCCAACCTGCAATAATAGAGATCAAGCTTTGATCTTCCATCGAAGCTTGCGCTTCGTGGGAACATTAGACATAGCTATTTCTGAGCTGGTCCTTTGGACTGGCTCATAATAGCTAGGATCGTTCAGATCTAACACAATGTGAGGTCGCGCTGGACGAAGCGCACCTCTGCGTCCTGAAGTGCAACCGTGCTCAACTGAGGACTGTTGAATACGTGTGCGCTTGCCTTTCGTTTTAGCCATTGGCTTATAAGGCTTACTCTTGAGAACCTTCAAGTCTCTGCACTCACGCTTGTCATGTCCATTTTGACCACAAAAGGTACAGTAATGGTTACCTCTTACATAACCATACTTTCCCTTTCCCTGTCTAAATGGTTCTTTCTTTTGCAAGACGGGAGACTGAGTTGGGGTAAGCGCTTGTTTCTTATACAAATGATGCGCTTTTCCCCACGAAACCACTCTTTGGTTTCTGAAGGTTGTTCCTCAAGTACCTTAATCCTGCTCTTTAAATGAGAGTTTTCACTCTTGTAAGCAGTAAGGTCTTGTTCAAGTGATTTGATCTTAGAAGATATTTCACTTGCTTGAGGAGGATTGGAGGAAGAAGAAGATTCCTGGGGGTCATAACCCAATCCAGGTCTAGCTTTAACAAAACCTGTTTGAGAAACAAATTTTGTTTCAACTAACTTTGTAAGAACATCAAGCTTTGATATGATCTGATCAAGCTTAACATCTTTGGTTGAGACAGAGTTACCTTCTAACCCTTTACCATGACAAAGTTCACAAGATTTAGAGAGGAGTGTGTTTTTGTCATGTAAATGTTTAGAAAGCTCAACCAGTTCTTCCTTAGCATTATCTAGTTCAACAAGCCTGCTCTAGCATCAGTTGCTAGAGACTTATGTTGAACCATAAGCTCTTTTAGAAGGAGGACAAGATTGCGCTTGGGAAGAATATCAAGGTTCAGGTCATTTACCTCAATCTCAGATCCAGAGTCTGAGTCAGATGCGGCGCCAGCCATTAAGCACATGTCAGGTTGCGCTCCATCGTCCGAATCATCATCAAATTCTCCCCAAAGTGTGACGAAGGCTTGCTTGGGGGGCTGTTTTGAGCTTGATCCTGGATTCACCTTAGGATGAGGGCACGCTTTAGCGAGGTGACCTTTCTCATTGCAGTTGAAACAGGTGAAGTCCCTGAGGTCGCGCTGCTTATATGTAGAGTCGCGCTTTTGTTTGTTGAAAAACTTTTTCACAAGTTTGGTCATCATAGCAACGTCCCTATCATCGTCGTCTTCTCCTTCTTCATCATTTTCAAGTTTTTGAAGAACACGAGACAACTTGAGCGCCATCCCTTTGTTCTCTCGTTCTGATTGTTTTTCCTCGTTGTTCTTGATTTCCTGCACTTTAAATTTCCCTGCAAGCACAGAGATAGGCAATTCCCTAGTTTCCTTGGACTGAAGAAGAATTTGCTTGAGGGTTGTATACTTTGAGTTCACTCCATGAATGAACGCCATAGAATACTCCCAAGCTTTCTTCTCCATTCCAGCAGAAAGCATCTTGTCATACAAGATTTGACACCGGGAATGATAATCAGAGACGAGCTCGCTTTCCCCCATTCGAATGGAGCAAAACTCGCGATTAAGCTCAAAGATACGGTTGTCCTTCATATCATCACTGCCAGAGTGCATGTTTATAATAGCTTTCCACATATCTTGAGCTTAACAAGGATTCAATTGCGCTTTGAATGCTTGGCTTGCGCTTAACCTTTGTTGAACTGTTAGTAATGAATTTACTAAAGTCCTTAAGTGCGGAATAGGTTAGACAGACAATAAAGCGCGCTTTAAGATGTTAAAGCGCACCTATATTTTCACACACAAGAATTTCAAAAGGTGAGAACCCTAAGTCACTAGCTGACTCGGGATAAAACTCACCACTACACTTGTATTGATTAAGAAGTGATTACAATCTCTCGCTTCAACACAAGAAGCTCACTCGTAAGCACTCTCTCTACAATACTCTCAGTTCAGCTCTTGAAGAACAAAGGCATTCTCAACACTCTCTGATTACAAACGAAATATCTCTTAAGCTCTCTCTAGCTTCTATATTCTCAACGTTTGCAACACTTGAAATGAATGAAATAGTACTCTATTTATACACAAGTCTTAAGCTAACCCTATAGCTCAACCGTGTAACAAACAAAGACTATATAAAATGCCACCTCATCAATCCGTGTGCCTTGATCACTTCACCAGAATTAATCAACGGCTTGGAGTGATTTGGTTTTGTTCTCCATGTGTTGATCCACGCCACATAAGCAATCCCGTGTGCTTTAAGCTCTAACAAACTCTTGCCACGCTGGCGATCCCCGGAGTGGCGTCACAAAGAGTGTAAAGTTCTTCTCGCAC
The DNA here is from genome assembly GCF_046119375.1 of Phyllobates terribilis. NCBI lineage: Eukaryota > Metazoa > Chordata > Amphibia > Anura > Dendrobatidae > Phyllobates > Phyllobates terribilis. The sequence goes on from NW_027367519.1 coordinate 20,248, forward strand.
CTTCCTGTGCACGCAACTTGCACTCTCCCGCTTTACCAGCCTTCGTAGCGTGCAGATTTGTTCTCCTGCGCTCTGGCACACCCTAAGCTTCAGTGGAACCTCGTGATCAACTTTCTTCAACTTCATTCAAGCGCATCCTTATGTCCTCGAAGCTCGATTACTCTTACTTCTTGGTCTTGAATGGATTTATTAAACACCGTTTGCGAAACTTACTTTCTCCGCTTGGTGTTAAGCGCGACTGTCACCAGTCAAGCGCATCTCTAAGTTACTTAAGAGCATCCTTACAAATATGTCAATGACCTGGAAGGCTTAAAAACACTAAGAGATTAAACATATTAGTTTGTTATCATCAAAACAAAGAGAAATAGATTAAGCTTTAACAAGATGATTAAAGCTCAACTAACATTCTCTTCATTACTTCACTCTGCCTTGGAGAGGCTCGCTTTTCCCACTAGGCCTAAAGCTAGTCTCCACATGGACTCGGCTAGTCCGCTTGTGTCAAAGCTACTCTCCCAACTCCTCGAGCTATTCCTAGAAAGCTTATCACACACAATGGACATCCTATACTTATGTTTATCATCATCAAAACAAGTGGAATGATTGACCTAGCTAGTTACACACTCTAGCTCAAACCAACACATTGTAATCGACATATGTATAGCCCATTAAAGATAGTTCTCCACCCTTGGGATACCACAAGAAAAAGCCGCCAGTGCCCTTAAGGTAGTGCAATATACGCTTGACATTCGCAAGATGTGAAACCCTAGGGTCAGATTGTGATCGTGCACATATTCTAACTGCAAAAACAATGTCCGGGCAAGAGGCAGTCAAATACATTAGTGATCCTACCGTACCTCTATACATGGTCTCATTGACCTTTTCACGAGCGAGATCTGCATCTAACTTGGTAGTAATAGAGATAGGTGTAGGGAATGGTTTGCACGATTCCATTGCATATTTCTTGAGCAGCTCCTTAATGTACTTTTGTTGATGAATCTGAATTCCATCCTTGAGTTGATTAACCTGTAGCCCTAAGAAAAAGGTTATCTCACCAATCATGCTCATACTAAATTTGAGGTTCATGGTAGCTTTGAAATCATCTACATGCTGCAAGTTAGTTGACCCAAAAATAGTGTCATCAACATACACCTAAACAATCAATATATCACCTTTTACATCCCTTATAATGAGAGTCTTATCATAAGACCTCTTTTGTAGTTGTGCTGGAGAAGGTACTCCGATAGACAGTCATACAAGCGCGAGGTGCTTGCTTAAGAGCATATAAAGCTTTCTCTAAGAAATAGATATACTCAGTATAAGTGAGATCTTTTAAACCTGAAGGTTGCTTGACATAGACTTCCTCGTTTAGCTTGCCATTGATGATTGTAGTCTTCACCTCCATTTGGAAACAACTTGAATGCCTTGTGTGATGCATAAGCTATCAACAGCCTTATGACTTCTAGTCTTGCTACAGACGTATATGTTTCATCATAATATATCCCTTTGGTTGTGGCCTTGAGCAACAAGTCTAGCTTTATTTCGCACAACTTATCCACTATCATCCAGCTTATTCCTGTATACCCAGCGCATACCTATGATTGTCCTATAAGATGGCCTTGGCACTAGACGCTATACCTGATTAGGCTTACCACTTCTAGCTCCTCTTGCATAGCTATCACCCAATCTGGATCTTGGAGTACATATGAAATGTTTTTTGGTTCTTGCAAAGACACAAAAGCACAACTAACATATAAATTATAAAGAGTAGAGCGATTCTGGGTACCTTTTCTAAAAGATGAGATAATATTGTTCACTGGATGAGCTCGCATTTGTTGATAGTTGCAAATTTCAATTTTCGTGGAGTCTCGTAGTCTCAAAGTGGTTGTTTTCTTTTGTGGGACTGTGGAAGAGCTACCAGCGGGAGCACTAGTACTCGCTTGAGCTCTCAGGGGTTGTGCTTGAAGCTTCAGGCATACTTGACTCACCAGAAATTAAACTAGCTGAATCTACATTTGGCATTCCACTTTCTTGAGAATACATTTGAGTGTCCTCACTTGTTTGTCCTTCATCTTCATGACCGTCATCTTCATTCAGTGCACCTCCAGTGTTTGAAGGGAGTCCACTAGAGTCTTCATCTTCATCATAACTTTTTTTTCTTCAGAGGAAGAAAGAGAAGGACGAGAAAGTAGGCCTAGAAGAGAAGTTGAATATTGATTTACTCTGTGGAATGGATCTTCAGTTGAAGATGGAGGAGAGTCAAGAGGCCATTCATCGAACTTCATGTGGATGATATCCTCTATCTTCATCGGCCTTTGATTAAATACCATGTATGCCTGGCTCGAAGGAATATAACCTAAAAATATAGGTTCGTCATTCCTAGCATCAAATTTTCTAAAAGATCCTTCCCATTATTATGAATGCGACACTTACATCCAAACACTTGTAGATGCGAGATGTTAGGTGTACTTCTGTTAAGCAATTAATAGGGAGATTTCTCTAGTATAGGACTTAGCATTTCCCTATTAATTAAATAGCACGATGTTCTTATAGCTTGTGCCCTATAGTGAGATGGAAGCCAGTTGAAAAGTAGCATAGTTCTAGCCATTTCCTCCAACATCCTATTTTTGCGTTCTACCATGTCATTTTATCAGGAATTCTGGGAGATGGGAAGTTATGTTCAATCCCTTTGTCTTTGAAAAATATTAGGAACTCACCATTCTTAAATTCAAGCCCATTATATGAGAGAATTGCACGAATAGAGGGACCTACACTTTTCTCCATAAGAAGTGATAAGGTATGCAAAGGCTAAATGCCTCACCCTTAGAATTGAGGAAAAGAGTCCATGTGAACCTATAACAGTCATCTACTAAGACATGAATGTAGATATTGCCTCCCTTACTCTAGATACGTAGTAGTCGGAATAGATCCATGTGAATTATCTCTAGAAGAGATTTAATGGACACTACCTTTTTGGGAGCGAAGGAGCATCAAATCGCTTTTGACTTGAGCACTCGGAGCACGATGTCATGGATTCAGGCTTGATGCGAGGGAGACCACAAACAAGATTTTTAAACTTCATCTTGTGTACCAAATGCAAACTAGCATGCCCCATACGCTGGTGCCACAGATTGTATTGCTCTTCAAGTGTAGCGAGACACATGTGTTGCGCTGGAGAGAAGTTGTAATCGAAAAGATAGGTATTATCCACTCGCTTACCCTTCATTAAATTTTCTTTATTTGGATCTCTCACGACACAGGACGTCGTGCTCAAGGTGACTTCATTTCCTTCTTGATCGGACAACTGGGCTACATTTAGTTGATTAAACCTAAGTCTATCGACTAGATTGACATATCTGACTTGGATGGAGTTGGTGAGATGGACAATTCCGCTTGCTTTGATCTTACCTTGCTTCATGTCACCGAAGGAGGTGTTTCCCCTTCCTTAGCTTGAAATGAGAGTAGTAAAGATGGATCGCCCATCATATGGCACGAGAAACCACTATCAATGTACCACCTACTCTTCATTTCAACCTACAGAAAAGAAAGATCAATCTTGGGGTACCCAATGAAGCTTTTCCTTCGTGGGTTCATTGGCCGCAACAATTCTTGAGCTGGAAGGTAGAACTTTAGCTTAACAACTCGAGGAACATGTCAAAATAGCTAGGGTCATTTAGATCAAGCACTTGATGAGGTTTGGCCTTAAGAGGCTTACCTTTTGTCCTTTGGTTTGTGCCTTCTTGGTTTTTGAAGACCTAGAATGCACAAATTTGGTCTTAGAAGACCTGTTTGGTCAAGCTTGCCATCAGCGAGACTATCTTGATCGAGCTTGCCCTTACCAGAGTTAGCCTTAACAGGCTTGTAGGGATTTTTTAGTGCATTTAAGCACTCACACTCATGCCTGGAATGAAAATTCTTTCCACAGAAAGTACAATAGTGGTTATACTTAGATGAACTAGGATTTTATCCATGAAGCCACTTTTGGTCTCATTCGGTCCTTTCTCAAGAACTTGAATCTTGCTTTTTAGATAAAGGTTTTATCTCTTGCAAGACGAAAACTCTTTGTCCAGTGCAACTAACTTTTCAGATAGGTTGCTAGACTAAGATGAACCATGATTGACAGAGGAATCTTGAGAACTAAATCCCAAACCAGGTCGTGCTTTCACAAAGACGGTTTGAGTAACGGTGTTTGATTCAACACACTAGATCATCAAGCTTGATCAAGATTTGATGAAGCTTGACGTTCAAAAATGAGTCAGAGTTCTTAACTAAACCTTTGCCTTTACAAAGATCATAAGATTTTATGATTAAAGTGATCTTTGCATGCAATTGTTTAGAGAGCACAAGTGCTTCCTCTTTTAGATCATTCAGCTCAACTAGCTGGTCTCTTGCTTCAGCTGCGAGAGACTCGTGATCAATTACCAATTCTTTAAGCATATCAACAAGATAATTTTTAGCAAGTAGTTCAAACTTGAGAGATGATACCTCAATGTCGTCATCAGAATCGGGGTCTTACCCTACTAGTAAGCACTTGTCTTGTGCTTGCTCACCAATGTCGATCTTGTCATCTGAGTCCCCCTAGATGGTGATGAAGGCCTTTTTAGGAAGGTTTTGAGATGAGCTTGAGCTTGGAGCAACTTTAGCATTAGTACATGCTTTAGCGAGATGCCCTTTCTCTTGGAAGTTGTAGCAGATGAAGTCCTTGATATCACGCTGCCTCGTTTGATCCTTCTTGAAACCACCTTGTTTCTTAAAGAACTTCTTTACCATCTTGGTCATCATGGAAACGTCTTTATCTGCATCTTGATCATCAACTTCATTCTTCTCAATTTTCTAGAGAACTCGAGTGATCTTCAGTGCCATGTGTTTGTTTTCTTTAGATGTCAGCGACTCCTTAAGGTCTTCACTTTCGTGCACCCTTAGTTTAACAACAATAATAGAAACTGAAAGGTCTTTGGTTGCCCTAGTCATGAGCATTATCTTTTTTGAGGTATCAAACTTAGAGTTCCCCCCTTGTATGAAAGCTAAAGATAATTCCCACTCATCTATCTTCAAACCAGAGGAAGACATTTTGTCACATAATACTTGAAACCTTGAGTGGTAGTCGGAGATGATCTCACTATTGCCGAATTTGAAGGATTGGAATTCGCGTCGTAGCTCGAACTTCATGTTGTTTGACATGTCTTCACCGCCAGAATGAATAACGATTATGGCTTCCCACATAAGTTTGGCAGTTGGAAGAGACATTACCTTGTATATGTCCTTCCTAGAGAGCGTGTTTAGAATGACCTGCTCAGCCTTGGCATTTTTCTCTAATGAGGCATACTACGTTGGCCCCACTTCATGGTGTCATTTTTTGTAGTGACCTTTCTATCTCCACGTTTAAGTATCATCCAGCATTGATAACCAATTTATAAGATGTAATTATGTGTCATGGTCAACCACCATTCGAGCTCGCCTACAGCTAGAATATGAGGCTTAGCTAAGGAGATACCAAGATTGAAATCTACCTTGTCGTTTCCCATGATTTAGACTATGAGATAGAATGAATCTTGTGCAAGAGCTCGTTGCTTTGATACCAATGTTGGATTGTGTATCTTCCAAGTAGCGCTTTACGCTATAGAGAGCTTATGTGCTTAAGTGCGGAAAGGAAGATTAAAGAATAAAAACTCAAGTGTCTTGCAAATATTTCCCAAAAGTGAGAACCTAGACTTCTAGCAAGTCCGGGATAAAACTCATTACAACTTCTTTATCGATTGCCAAAATTACACTTATAAAATGAAGAACAACACTATCTAGATTTCTCTATCTCTCCAGTGTTTTCTCTCACTTTCTCTCTAAAGTGTATCTCTAAAGAAACAAAAAAAACTCTCTCATCACTAAAGCATTAAGAACAAGTGAAATACTCTCAAGCTTAGTGAATTCTATGCAATCTGGGATCTATGTAACATTCACTAGTAATAAGCTATTTATAGAACCACTTAACTAACTTAGTTTAGCGCGAAAACACTAAATTATCCTCCAAGAAACACGCCAATTCCACAATCTGCGAGAGTGCTTGATTTCATCAGTGATTTGTGCGCTTCTTTGCTTGATGATACCGCTATCCACGTCAACAATCCGTGCACTGCGCCTTTCTCCATGTCAGCAATCCCCGAGGTTGTGCTTTCCTTTAGCTGGAGAATATAAAAAGCTTCCGACTATCATTTCCCAACTTCAGCTAAAGCTTATAGGCCTTCCTTCAATTGACAAACACTTAGCCACTTCATGCAAGCCACTAGAAACCTTCCACGTGTTGGATGTTACTTTCTTGATCGATTTCTCTTGCTTTACTTCTTTCGCTATGCAGCACGATCCTCTCCCTTCTCAATGTGATCCTCTGGCTACTTATTTAGTCTTAGCGAGACTTAGTTGTTTCCGCTAGACTCTAACTTGACCTATAAATGGTTAAGCTTGATCTTTTGCCTTCAAGCTAGACCTAAAACTCCTCGAGCATGACCTGTCAAGCTTAAAACACACAGAGATCATTAAACTTATTGATTTGTCATTACTAAAACAAGAGAATAGGTTAAGCTAGCTTAGCCTTAACCAACAAGCATAATTCCCTTCATCATTTTGAACTTGGAGTTGACATTATGTATAACAAAAAGGGACTGTTCCTAATCTAGAATGAAGAAACCTAATGCATTCAAAACGACAATCAGTCTTTTAAAGTGTGAGTGCTACTCTGAGATAGTGTTCATCTTTGTCATTCCAAAGGAGTAGGATTCCCTTTTGAACATTGAACTTGTGGTTGTTCTAGACATCTTCACTTCCTCTGAGTATGTCCAGTATAGCCTTCCACATGGAATTGGCGGTGGGGATGCTCATGACTTTGTCTATATCCCTTCTGGTCAGCCCATTGAGAATGAGTTGTCTAGCCTTTGCATTTTCTCCATAAGGACGTAATCTTCTACCTTCAATTTTATATCTTCCTTTCTAAGATTGATGACAAAATCACCGTTTTTAATAACTGCCCAGCATTGATAAGCCATGGTTTGGATGTGTGTAGTCATCATTTGTTTACTTTAATCTATTTGGCCTTCTTCCAGGATGTGTGGTTTGTTGATAGAGATTTACGAGCTTGAGATCGTTTTTGTTGTTGGATGACATGGTTCTAGAACTTCTTTTCCTGCTTATAAGATCGGTGATGGTATTACATAGGTAAGTTGATGAGATTTCCTACCTTCGTTGCGGAAGATACCAATTTAAACACGTTGAAACTCTTACCTAGGGGAAAACTCACGTACACTTATCTTATTAAGAAAACGATTACAATAAGGAAGAATATGCAAATCCTAGTATAAACACACTAGACTCTCTTCCTTAATGTAACAATGTTTCCTAATCTCTCAAGAGTAGTTCAACAATGTTTTCCTGATGATGTCACTTTTTAAACATATGGGGCACAACTATACGAATGAACACACTCAAGTATATATAAAAAAATCGAGTTGGGCATTCACTAACCCTTTTGTTGCTTAACACGACTATAGAATTGTTTTCGCCTCATTACTTAACACAGTACCCCTGAACCTATAAAAGCCAATCTCAAGAAATTTGGCCTCCATAGAACTACAAATCCTAATCTGTAAAAGCTCACAAACTCAAAATCTCGATTTCCCCGCATTGTCAGCACCGCGTCCCGCATTTATTCTGGACGTGCCCGGGTCGACGACCCAACTTCACCTTCCTTCACCATAATCATAAATCCTCCACCATAAGCCTTCCACAATCACCATATATCCCAATTCACACCCAAATCCCACCTTTTTTCTTCCTAAACTGGTGATTCAATTGAGTTTTACAAGAGATCAAACTATAGTTCACGTCGCCCCAACTTCTTTGAGTTCAAGAATCATAGTTGGAGTATATTCTGGGAATGAGAGACGAGAACACCACTGTCGGGGCCCTCGTCTTTATTCTCGTGCCCCGTGTACTCTACCCCGCCCCACACAATTATAGTCGTGACCCGTGTCCACAACTCAGAGTTACTCATCTCTTCAACCAAAGCCAAGTCACGACCAACGCCCTTTGTTTCTGCGACCTGTGTTCTTAATCCTAGAAAATCCTGAACCTAACAAGGTTTGTAGTAAGTACCCAATATCTCCTCACTTAAATTAAGTTTAATTGTGCACAATGGTGAATGCAAGAGAGAAGAAGTGGTCTACCAAGTAGAGTGATTCAATGAAGAGGTTGAAACCATCAAGAAGCTTGTGGTACCAATAAATGTTACAAGCTCGATAGCGTTATCAGAGTAGGGTTTCAAAGAGTTTGTTCAAAAGATATTCTATCATGAAGGTTGAGGCTCATTTCTAAATGTCAAATATTCCGACTTTTCCTCCTTCTCCATCCATTTATGAGAAGACTGAGTATGAGGTGCCAATAGCCGAGTTAGGAAAGAGCCTAGGTGTCACTAAGGACTCGACACGAGGATGGTTTCATTCCAGTTCCTAAGCCTCTTGATTTTTGGAAGTTTGCCATGTGCTATGAGTTCAAAGTGAGAACCGAGAACAACAACCAGATCACACACCCTTCACTTTGGTTGGCGTGCAAATTGCTCACCACAATCATATTCGGCCACTCCAATGTTAACCGCCTATAAAAGAATTATTAGTGTTACACCTATTTCCTAACACTGCAGTAGAGTATTACTCCATGTTGGCTGACTTTGTTTTTCCAGAGCTTGCATTAAGTGCAATACCGAGTGAAAGGTCGATCGACTCATCAAGGCACGTTTCCGACTTCCATTGAGAGGATGGTGAAGTCGAAGAAATAGTCTACACTTTTGAACGACTGAATAGAGCTAGCTACCTCACAGTTCGGAATGACAATGTCATTTTTTTTCTCTCATACCCTTCCAAGTGCCATCGGGTATGACTTCAATAGAATTTCCATTAGGACCATCTATAAGAGATTATTCCATCAAATCTATAGGGCATGTTTTATATCATATGATGCAAATAGCACAATTGAGGAGGGTACAACTCGAGGTCAACCCCATCCATGCATTGACAAGAGTTTTGTAATTTAGCTACTGACTGAAAATCAGCCACATATTGCAACACAACGTATTAAAGAGCTAACTTAGACACTACTGACACACCAAGACAAATTTGAGGAGACATGCATATACATCGAAAGACACACGAGCATATGGATGAGCTTCACAGACAACAATTGGCATTATGGTCTAGCCTTTTTCCAGCTCAGTGAACTTACGAATTTCTTTTCCCTTATTTTATAGTTCCTCGTTTGTTGTATTAAGGATTCAACTTTATCTATGTATGGGGGGAGAATTAGGGTATTATCATTTTCTATTATCATTATTATTTTTGTGTTGTCTTGATGTTTTGAGCATCAGTTTTGGGTATTATCCGAAGAAGGTTTTTGGTTAATTCGGAGAAAAAACGACCTTATTAACGAGAGTAGAGTAAACAACAGATTGTCTGGCTGCATAAATGGACAAGCACGTAGGCATTCCATACTATGCATAAGCAATTAACAGGACATCAAGGACAAACCGAGACAAACATACATCAATCATAGCAAAACAAGATATAATAAAATAGCTAACAAGACTTCTTCCCGCCCTTGGTAGTTCTTTGGAGAGTCCTCAGATTAGGTGGCACTTGATGGGAGAATGAAGTACAAGAACCACACCTCCCCCTCCCTCCCTCTCCCTAGAATTGTTCATCTTCTCCTTGGACTTGAACTTGATCTTCAAAGAATAATGAAGATCCTCCTCCTCTCTATCCATATCTCTACCATCAAAATAATCATTATCATCATTACCCACCTCTTTCGGAGTATGGACCAGCTGGGAGCTTGTGCAATGGGGCATGCCAGAGGACGTAGCTTCATCAACCTTGCCTAGAGGGTGGCCAGACGGGGAGCTTGGGTGATGGGGTATACTTTGAGCATGATTTGATGTGGGTAGTTGTAGTTGTTTATCGATGATTATTTAAAAAATAAACAAATAAAAAAAGAAGAAGAAAAAGGCAATGAAATAAGAAAAAAGCATAGAAATATGTCTGGAGGCACAAAAACGAACCATTTTCCCGTTTAACCATCACTTCCCCATCTTTCCGCTTTATATTTTCATACCTAACATTGTCGCCTCCATTGGATAACACCATTTCTAGCACTGACCATGTAAACTATCTTTCTTTTTTCCATGTCCCCGGATTTTAGGTTATTCAACCCATCCCGGTGTCACACAGATTTGAGGAAATCATGATGGTTTAATTCACAAGATTTAGTACACACTTAGAGGTGTTATGAGATGTATTAGCAGAGTTGTGATTACCCGAGTCAAAGATGAAAGATCAATTATTAAAGTGTTTTTATAAACATTTGGAGAGTAACAGTTAAGATGTCGATGGAGTTACAAAGTGAAGGATTTCCACACATTCCGAGTATAAGTTTAGGTGCCAGAAGTAAAGAGTCGATAGAGTCATGGACGTGCCCCACTCCTTTTCTACCGCGCCCCACGCCATAGGTCCAGTCTAGATTATCCTTGTCCCCACGTGTTGGAACATTCTGTTACAAAGGCTAAAGAGAATCTCACCGGCCTCAACGGCCACGGTCCCCGCCTTATTTGTCGTGCCCTGCGTCTCCACCTGATCATAAAATCTCCAAATCACTTTCGGTCGAATATCTACTTAGTTATGTTTATTATTATTCTAGTAGGATTAGTTTTATACTTTGATTATTTTAAAATGAATGTACCTAGTATATGTATGTTAAGTTAAGTCTCCTATATAAGGAGCCTTTCTCCCTATGAGCTAAGCATGTTCGCTCTTTCATTATTTTGTTCTTATTTTCAGAGCATAACATGAGGAGCTAAGCTCCAAACGTTGTTTCTCTTTTCTATGAAATCTATATTGAAGATTTCACCTAGAGGATTATGATAACTAGTTGTTGGAGATTATGAAGTCATTTTCGTTCGTACTTTCTTATACCATTTGCGCTACATTAAGAGAGTTGAGTTTTTGCTTACTCGGGACAAGTAAGGGTCTAAGTACAGGAAGATGTTATGTGAGCCAGTCATGATGGTTTAATACACAAGATTTAGCACACATTTATAGGAGTTATGAGTTGTATTAGCAGAATTGTGATTAGTCGAGCCAAAGATGAGCAGATCAAGTATTCAAGGATTTTAACACACATTTAGGGAGTTTAGAGTTAAGATGTTAATTGAGCTACAAAGTGAAGGATTTCCACACACACCAAGTAGAAGTGTAGCTGCTAGAAGTAAACAGTCGACAAAGTAAAAGTCGTTCCCCACACCTTTTCCACCGCGCCTCACACCATAGGTCCAGCCTAGATTTAACCTTTTCCCATGTGATGGAACATTCCGTTGTAAAGGCTAAGAAGAATCTCACCAGTCTCAACGGCCATAACCCACGCCTTATTTGTTGCGCCCCGCATCTCCACCAGATCACAGAATCTCCAATTAACCTTAGGAGGAATATCTAATTTGTTAGTATTTAGTATTATTCTTATTAGGACTAGTTTCATAATTTGATTATTTTATTATTATTGTACCAAGTAGATTTAGGTTAAGTTAGGTCTCCTACAGAAGGAGGATTTCTCCCTATGAGATAAGGTTTTTCGCTATTTCATTACTCCATTCTTATTTTCAGAGCACATCATGAGTATCTAAGCTTCAAACGTTGTTTCCATTTTCTATGAATTCTATATTGAAGTTTTAGTTTGTAAGTGTTCTTCTATTCATGATAATTCGTACTATGTTCATGTATTTTCTTCCATCGTTATCATCTTATTGCTTTGTATGATTGATTAAATTGACAACCTAGACATTCATGATTACTAGAATACTATCATCTTAGGAATACACTTTAATTTGTGTTTAGACTAGTTGCGGGCACAAGTTAAAGGAGGAAGCAATACACATAATTAGGATTTGAAAACGCACCTATTGGATTTCCTTATTTAATGAGATTTGTAGATGCTAATGTGTTGGCTCATCTCAAGCATTAAGATTGGAGACGCGTTTGTTTCACTCGTTCTAAATGAGCCTATTCTTAGTATCAAACATGTTATACAATGTTCTGGTTAGCGAATTGGATATGACTATGTCTTTAGAATAGGGAAACATAAAGATTAATATGAATAAGTGACAAACAATGATCTAAATTAAAATGAAGATATAAGTGGATTAGGAAAGCAGAACAATCCCAAACATAAATAAAAACAATTCAAACAACCGAAATTGAGTTATGCTACACCTAAAAGATTGATGAGTTTTATTTGTGGGATCGACTCCTTACTTCCAATATCTACTATAATTGGGTTACAAGGATAAATTATTACTTTGACAACATGTGTGTTCCACAACACGCACAAGGGAGCTCTTCACAAAGCTGCACGTGTCACACACCACTTTTTACCAAAGTTCACGGTTTGAGAAGAGTGAAGAATTGTTTTACTGAGCATGTATTGTGTGTCCCTAAGTATAGAAGACAATTTCTCGACTAATGCCAGGCCTGCACGTGCCTTTATTGGTCGCGACTCACGCCCCCCCCCCCAGGTGTTCCAGCAACGTTGTGGTATTTTCTTTGATAAATTATCCGTTGTTGGTTTGTTACTACTTCTTATACCCGTATCTCTAGATGTTTTGTTTCTATTTCATTTCCCTACTTTTGAGACTAATATCTACATTAAAGACAATGTAGAAGTTAAGTATGGGGGGTAGTTAATCATTGTACATTCTTCACTAGATTTTCGTAGGTTTGTTGATTGATTGTTTAAATATAGCATTATTTTTATAAAAAGAAAAACAAAAAATTGAAAAGCCACAAAATGAAAAAGGCAATCAAAATCCTGGGATGATTAGTATTCATGAAATAAGCAGGTACCCTGGACCGGTATAGACTGGTGCAATAGGAGTTTATGATATTTGAGATTATGTGACTCTAAAAGAAGAGGAGTGGCTAGGTGAAATCTTGAAAAGGCGCTAGGCAAGATGAGAGAAAGAAAAAAGAGTGATATATAAGTTTCCTCATTTTTCACGTATGTTAAATAAGAATAGGAGTTATAAAGTTTTTGGGGTTAGCTATTCATGAGCTAGAGAGAGGTACTGGGTTTGGTTTTATCATCTTATTCACATCCATCTCAGTTTTGATTTTAGCCTAGAGGATTATGATGGCTAGTTGTTGAGTATTGTGAAGTCATATTCGTTCGTACTTCCTGAGATTTTTTGTGCTACATTGCTCGGAGTTGAGTTTTTTTACTCGGGATTAGTAAAGGTCTAAGTATGGGATGATTTGATGTGATCCATTGTTGATGGTTAAATTCACAAGATTTAGCACACATTCAGATGAGTTATGAACTACTTTAACTATGTTGTGATTTTGCGAGGCATAAATGAGAAGATCAAGTAATTAAGGATTTTTGCATACATTTGGAGGAGTTTAGAGAGAATCTGTCATAGGAGCTAAAGAATGGACGAGTTTCCACATATAGCAAGTCAAAGTTTTAGTTGCCAGAAGACGAGAATTGATAGACGCACGGGTGCGTCTCGCGCCTATTACTAATGTGACCCGTGCCAAGGGACTAGTATTGTTTTGCGTTATCCCCACGTGATCGATGATTCTGTTGCAAAGCATAACAATATCTCACCAGCTTTCAACCGTTGCGGCCCGCTCCCATATCCATCGTGCCTCGTTCTGAGACCAAACGAAGGAATATATGATTCACCGTCAAAGATAGAATTTAGTTATAATAAATTAGTAGTTATTAATTTTGTTAGTTCATTAGTGTATTAATCTTTCCACTTGGTAAAACTAGATCAAGTCGGTCTCTTACATTAGGTGCCTTTCACCCTAAGAGCCAAAGTTTGGCCATTTATTTAGAAGTTTTCCATAGGTTAGTTCGTGATGAAGAGCTAAGCTCTAGACATTTTTTCCTTTGCTATTCAAGGTTCGGTTTAATAAGTGTTTCTCTATCTATTACTTGTTGATGTTGTTTCCATGATTATCATATTTAATGCTCTGTACGCTTACGTTAGATTGACAACCTAGCACATTCAAGAAGACTTCGCATACTATTATCAAATAAAAAACTTTGCTTGTGTTTAGACTAGTTTGCTGACATAATTAAAGTAGGAAACATACACATAAGGTTTGACAGACTGGTTTGCGTCGTGTCGCAATTGTGCCTATTCTTGGCATCAAGCATGCTCTACATGGTTCTGGTTTCGAATGTAGATTTTGAATGTGGCTGTTATAATGGGAAAACATAGGAATTGATATTGATAGGTGGCAAGAAACACAATGATCAAAACTGAAATGGATACATAAAAGGATCAGTTAAAAAAGAACAATACCAATCAATAATCACAAATCAATAAAACAAATCCACTAGAGTCCGTCCAAACTGAACCTTACAACCTACTACATTTTCTCCATGAGATCGATTGCTTCTTTCCACTTACTTCTGTTATTGGTAGATAGGATATATAAATATTAATCTGACCGTGTTTGATGACAGCACGTCACTCGGCCTTATACGGTAGGGGTACTGAGAATGGGAAAATAGTCTCGTAGAACATCACATCCCAGGATACAAAAAACTTATGAGCATCATGTCATATAAATACCAACTTCTTTTGATGTTGGGATAACCGAGGAAGGCAGAATGACTTCCACAACCTTCGAATGTATTCAATGCTTTGGGCTGCGTGGATGCAAAGCATAAATAGCCAAAGACAAGCATATGAGTATACGACCGAGGCTGATGATAAAGAAGTTGGTAAGGCGTCTAATCATTCAGTAATGGAGTGGGAGGGTCATTAATAATGTAAGTTGTTGTCAACATGAACTCCCCCATAATAGAAGAGCAAGGTCGGCCTGAAACCGGAGAAGACGAGCCATGTTGAGAATCTGGCAATGCTTTCATTCAACACGATCATTTTGTTGATGCATGTAAGGACAAAAGGTTTCGAATATGATACCATTGTGCTCAAAGTATGGCCGTAGTGGAAGATATTTTTTCCCATTTTCAATGAGAACGTGCATGACCTGGCAAGTAAGTAGAGACGAACTTGCAGAAGTTTTAAACTACTGAGGAAACTTTGGCCTTGCTGCTGAATAAATGAACCCATGCGGCGTGAGAGTTGTCGTCGACCACTGTTAAAAAATAGGAGGCACCAAAAGATGAATTAGTGCTATAAGGACCTCATACATCAAAATGAATGAATTCAAATAGCTTGAAAGCTTTATTATTGCATGAAATGAAAGAACAATGAGTCTGCTTTCCTTGATGACCAGAATTTCAATGCAAACTACTGTCTATAGATTTCAAAGAAGTATATAAAGTAGAAATATAACTAAGAACTTTAGACGATGGGTTCCTAGGAAGACAATGCCAAAGCATAGAAGTCAAAGACACGGATGCAACTGACGATGCTTGGGTGAGAGATCCGATATGCCGCACCCAACAAACCCTGCTGCTTTCTTTATCCATGCCAATAACTATCCTCGAACTATCCTAAATAACATAATATCGATTTGTTATAAGGTCTAGAGCATGTAAAGCACGGTTAAACTTATGAAAAGATAACAAATTGCAGCTAAGAGATGGAATAAATAGCACATGATCCACTATAATATTAACACAGGTTAGAGATCTAGTCGATGAACCTAGAGATAAGCTTCCATTTGGAAAATTTTATTGACACATGACAAACAACATGAATGTTCATAAGGCATGAGCAATCGCTCGTCATGTAAGATGAGGCCCATGTGTCAAGAATCCTAGGTAGGTAATAATTATTGTCACCACTATCAAACAAAGACTCAGTGATGGTGCGAAGCATATTGAGGATAGAATTCCACTGGTCAATGGTTAATGCACACGTGAAAGCTTCATGATCGGTTGTAGTGGCCATAGATGAACTGTTGTGGACTGGGTGTTCACCAGAATTGGCCTGCCCAGGTGTGCACCCGCAACCATGGCCAGAATTAACCGCGTCCAATCCAAATCCCCGACCCCACCCCGATGAAACCACACCTGCATTGTTACTTGCGTCCCTTTTCTCCTTGAACCAGTCCGAGATACCATGAAGTTTAAAGCATGTAAGCTCCTCGTGGAATGTCTTTCCACAATGAGAGCATGTCAGACTCTTTCGATTAATAGGAGGCGGCGAAGGCAAGAACGCAGAATGCGCCCGAGCGGCATCCATAGTGTAGGATCGGTGAGCTTCTCCAACGAGTTGTACTTAGGGAAGCTTAAAACTCGTAGCAATGGCGGAAGAGAGAAGCTAGACAGTGTTTCGAACAAGAGAGTGTTTCTGTGTAATTTCACTTTGATTGAACTCTATCTTCTCAGAATTGTGTTTACAAAAGACCTTTCTCTCTTTTTCTCACACAAGACTTTAAGCAGTACTATCAAAGGCTCTCAATTACAGTTTTCAATCATCCTATACTCGAGCTTATACTAAAGCTATATATAAGATTCTAATAAAGCTAGCTAAACTCCACTAAAGAATTACAACACGTGCTAATTCTCTATTGGCTGTCAAGAAGCTTCCGTTGGGCCGTTTAGAACAACTCTTGCTCTGCCCAATCTCGTCTTGCCACGTAAGTAGCCGGCTTTAACAGTTTCTGACGCGCGCTGCAACTCTCTGTGCCAACTTGCACTGATCAAGAACACATTAAACACGTGCTCCTTAATTGCCAGCCTTCTGTGCGCGTCGCTTGTATAGAAAGCATTTTCTTCGTCCTTTTAAGTCGTCTTCCCAGTTAGACTCCTTTCAGCTTGATTAATTCAGCTCGCCTGGTCTCGCTAAACATTATTGTCCCCAATGCTTTAAGCGACCTTCAAATCACTTCAAGCTACCCTCAAGCTACCTTGAACTCTTCATACACTTTGAGTTCCAAATAAAATGTCTAAGTTTGATCTCATCAAAACTAAGGAACATAGTTAAGCTACCTCAGCTTTACTAACAATTTCCCCCTTTTTGATGATTTCAAACTTATTTGACTCATTCACAAAGATAGCATATGGATTTGAAAAATATCTCGCTTAATAGATAGAACAATGAAACAAGCTTGCTTACACATCACCTTACCTTTCTTCAGCTTACCTTTCATTCCCCTAAGATCAAGACATGGGTTTGAATCCTTCTTGACTTTGGTGAATAGATTAGCATTCCTAAATGCACATTTCAAAATTCCCCCTTTTGACATCATAAAAAATTCAGTCAAAGCACAACACATAGGGAACTCTCGAAACTCCTTAAGTATACTAACTCCTAGGCATGCTTAAAATCAATAGGACCAAAGTACGCGTAGATAAGCACACAAGCAATCAATCAGGAATAGTGCAAAATGATAAGCAGGCATATTATTCATTTAAAAAGCATATACATCACCAGGATGAGCAAAAAACAACAACACTTAGGCAAAATAGAGGCAAGCTTAGACAAAAGGCTTAGAGAGAGCTGGGTAAGAACTGATCTGAGCCATCAATCCTTCTTTGCTTGAAGCATCTCGCTTGCAACCTTAGCAATCTGAGTAAGCTGATAAGCGATCAAGGCTAATCGTTCACTCTGTTCCTTAGCTGCATCTCTAATAGCTCGCTCAATTCTGTCAAGTGATTGCATAACACCAACATTGGTCATAGATGAAGTAGAAGCAAACAGCTGATCTTCAGACTTAGGCAGCGACAGTTTAGGAGGTGGCTTGGTCTCGGGCTCATTAGAATCTGCATCTTTGAGATCTTCAAGAGTCTTCTCAGACAGAACCTCGTCAAAATGTTCTTCAAACTCTGAACTGTAGACTTGATGCTTCTGCATCAATTTAGCTACCAAGTGAGGGAAAGGAATGTCAGTCTTTGTATTCGCTAGAGAGGTGTACATGTGCGTGAACATAATTTGAGGAGTGTCTATGAGCTCTCTTTTCAAACACTTGTGCAGCAGCACCTCATCAGCGATCGTCACAACATCCCGCTTGTCTTTCCTTGGCATTATGTTTTGCACAATAATGTAATGAACAACGCGTAGAGGATATGGGAGGTAATCTACCTTCAGCTCCTTTTTTTTGGCGTACTCACCAAAGAGATCATGCTTCAGCTTGCTTGAACCGCGTGGCCAATTCTTCTTCAAAACGTGATTGAAGTTGCCTTGCCCAGTCTCCATATTTATCACCTCAGCCAGATGCGCAACTGGGATGAAGAGTGGCTTCTTGTTCCATGTAACAACAATCATCTCGCTTGGATGATTAGCATCCACTAGCTCGTAAGGCTTCATATGAGAGTATAAAGCTCGCACCAGGTCTGGATTTGCTCGAGTCGGGGCCACTTCAAGGGTATCCCAACCCTGTAAGTTGAGCATGTCAAGTGCTTCATCGAGCTCAAATTTCTCTTTCAGCGCCTTCCCAGTTTCCTGCGCTGTGATTACTGGCGATAGCAGTGATCTTTTGGCGACCCCCGCTGCAATAGGAGGTCTAGAAACTGGAACAACAGGTAGCTGAGAGCTAGAAGTACCTTGTAAGCGTTTTACCCTTTTGCCTTTAGATTTCTCAGATATTGAAGCAGGGAGAGGCTTTGACACCACATGTGCAGTTTCCTCTTCTTCATTGGCTGCCTCCTCTTCTTCATCTGATTCAGCATGAATAATATGGCGAGGACACTTCTTAGAAGCGCTAGTGAACTCACCGGGCTGTAAAACTGGTGTTGTGCGAATCAAGTGAGCTAACGGCTCGAACTCAGGTTCAGAAATAGGATCCTCATGCACCACAAGTGCCTTACCCTTCTTTGGAGAGATCGACTCACCGGAGACAGAGACTGCTTGCTTTCTCTTCGGCTTAACTGGCGAATCTTAAATCTCCATATACTGAGGTGGTGGAGGGTCGCGCACTGGAGATGGAGTAGGTGACCTCGATTTCTCGCGCTCCTCAGCAGCGTGCTCTTCTGAATGTGCATGGGACTGCTTATTCTGAGCAGGCTGAGTTTGAGGGGTTACAGTTTGATTGGATGGTGTTTTTGTGGGTTGTGGAGGTGTATGGGTGGTTTGTGTTTTAGAGGACTGGGAATGTTTAGAGGCCAAGAACTTGAGATAAGCGGCCTTTTCTTCTGGTGAGAGCTTGGCTAGGATGGAGCTTTGGGATGAGTCGGAAGATGTCATGGTTAGAGGTTGAGGATGAGAGAGAGTAACGATGGGAGAGTATGGAGATAGAGGATGAGAGAAGATGGGAGAGAGAGAGAGAAAAAAGGTAACGTAAAAATAGGGTCTTTACATACCTATTTATAGGGCAACTCAAACTCAGCGTGCTCAATACTCTAGAACTCCAACGGTCACAAAGTAACGGCTCAATCTCAAACGGCTCTCTGACTCTGACACGGATCCAGCACAAAGTACGCTTGCCAACGGCTAAATCACCAACGGTCACACCGTTTGAATGCTGGATGAAAAAATGAAGACGCATGTAGCACAACTCAACACGTGGATTTTCAGCGTCCTTTCCGAGCGACACGTACCAGCGACCTTACCACCCAGACTCAGTCTTACCCAGGGATTAAGAAAGTGTGACTTAAGATAGAAGTAAAGCACAATGTGTATTACAACACAATAAACTGAGGCAATAAAAATATAAACTTGTACACAAAAAATGTTACACAAGGAAACATGGAATGTACATGTAGAATATCATGTATTGCACGCAGGGAAAATAAGATGTAACACACACAAAGTCACTCAGGGTAAGCTGAAACATGTATATTCACTCATGAATACTTCCAAATGTGGCTAGTTGGGTTTGGAAGCGTGACAGAGGAGAGGGATTTATGGTGGGAAGCGTAAGCATGAATCATATCTCGTTTGGCTTTGTAATGGGCTAGAAGCGATCATCATGTCTTACTAGAGGGTTGAATATGAATAAGCATGCAAAGTAAGGAACACTTAATAAAGAATGAAGCTCAAGTGCAGTCATGCTTTTTATGATCCTCTAAAATAGATAAAGCACACAAAGAAGATAGTACTAATCCTCATTCCTAAAGTTCCCCATATGAAGTACAAATATGCATAATTTAGTCAATATGGATGGAACTTATCATGCTTACCATGATTACCTTAGTCAATAGGGATCATCCTCAGTAGCAACCTTAGGTGGAGGAAGGGCAACCTGTTTAAAAGCTTAGTGAATATGTCGGTGACTTGCTCCTCAGTTCTGCAGAAAGTGAGCTTGATATTCTTCTTCTCCACGTGATCTCTAAGGAAGTGATGTCTAACATCGATGTGTTTGGTCCTCGCATGATGGACAGGGTTCTCGGAAACGTTGATTGCGCTCGTGTTGTCAGAACGGATCTCTGTAGTGCCAAGCGCGGCGCCGAAGTCCACCAATTGTTGTTTGAGCCAGATCACTTGGGACGCGCAAAGGGCCGCTGCAATGTATTCGGCTTCTGTAGTCGAGATCGCTATGCAGTTTTGCTTCTTTGAGCCCCAAGAGATGAGTGAGGGACCCAGGAATTGGGCCATTCCAGAGGTACTCTTGCGATCCACGAGGTACCCGGCATAGTCGGCGTCCGAATAACCTATGAGAGACAGGGAGCCTCTCTTAGGATACCAAAGACATAGGTTCTCAGTGCCCTTCAAGTAACGAAAGATTCGCTTGATATTCTGAAGGTGACTGGCCCTGGGGTCGCTCTGGGCTCTCGCGCATAAGCTCACAGCAAACATAATATCAGGTCGCGAGGCAGTGAGATACATAAGGGACCCTACCATCCCTCTGTATGTAGTCTCGTCCACCTTCTCTCCACTCAGGTCTGCATCTAGCTTCGTAGTGGTAAAGATGGGAGTAGGGAAGGGCTTGCTCGTGTCCATAGAAAACTTCTTAAGAATCTCGCGCAAGTATTTCTGTTGATGAATCTAGATACCTTCCTTCTTCTGATTAACTTGTAAGTCGAGGTAGTAGTTGAGCTCCCCTATAAGACTCATGTTGAAGCGAGAGGACATGGTCTCCCTGAAGTCTTGTACAAGTTCGTCGTTAGTTGAGCTAAAAATGATGTCGTCGACGTAGACTTGAACAATAATGAGGTCCCCTTTCAGCTCCCTTATGAACAACGTCTTGTGCACAGCGCCCTTCGGTAATTATGCTTGATCACAAACTCGGATAAGCAGTCATACCACGCCCGAGGGGCTTGCTTCAGGCCATAGAGTGCCTTGTCGAGGAAGTAAACATGGTCTGGAAAGTCAAGATCCTCGAAACCTGGAGGTTGCTTGACATAGACCTCATCGTTCAGGCTGCCGTTTAAGAAAGCTGTCTTCACGTCCATCTGATATAGCTTGAAATTCTTCAAGGCTGCAAAAGCGATCAGGAGACGGATGGCTTCTAAGCGTGCTATGGGAGCGTAAGTCTCATCTGAATCAATGCCCTCTTGCTGACTGTATCCTTGCGCTACCAGTCTCGCTTTGTTTCTCACAATGGTGCCTAAGTCATCCAGCTTGTTCCTAAACACCCAGCGTGTCCCAATAATGGACTTGTTGGGTGGCCTTGGAACAAGTCGCCAAACTTTGTGTCTCACGAATTCTTGTAGCTCCTCTTGCATGGCTACTATCCAGTCCGGGTGCTGGAGGGATTCCTTGATGTTCTTTGGCTCTACAAGGGATACGAATGAATGGAAGGCCGCCAAATTATGGAGCTGAGAGCGTGTGAAGACTCGGTCGGAGAAGGGTGTGAGAATCTGGTCAGGCTTATGGGAACTCTTCTGCTGGTAGTTCCTGGTATTCATTGTCAAGGCTTCAGGAATCAGGTCAAGTGAAGACGAAGCAGAAGTAGAGGTTGACGGTGGTGCCGGGGTCACTGAGGAAGGAGGAAGGGTCGCTGAAGATGAGGCTGGTGTCGCTGAAGGCGGTGCGGCTGCAGAAGCATCCGTCCGTAGGGTCGCTGAAGCCTTCTTCGCTGGAGCTGTGGCTTTGGGGGGCCTTCCTCTGGTCTTGGAGGGTCTCTCTGGGCCTTGCCGTGTCGAAGTAAAGGCTAAGCGAGGTGGTGAAGAAAACGTGAAAGGAGTCGCTGACGCAGGCAGATTGCTTGAGCTAGCGACAGGGGGAGCCGCCACGTATTCACCTGGATTGATGCCTTCATCGGTTGGGGGATCCTCTTCAGATGCCTCGTCCTGAGCATCCTCCTCTGCATCCTCGAGGTCGGAGCTGTCTCCTTGTACGCCTGTATGTGAGGGAGCCTGGGGAGCTGCCTTGTCCTCGTCATTGTCCGTCACATGAGATGAGACTGAGGAAGGATGGTGAGAAGGCATGATAATTGGAGCAGCCTCGCTCGTCTCAGCGTCACTCGCAGTGACCTCTGGAATTGGGCGCTCGTCAAAAGAAACATGAATGCTCTCCTCCACCTTTCTTGTACGCTTGTTAAGCACCCTGTAACACTTACTGGAAGAAGCATATCCAAGAAAAACGGCCTCATCGTTTCTAGCATCAAATTTACCTAGGTCATCCTTACCGTTGTTGTGGACGTAACACTTACAACCAAACACACGTAGGGTTGAGACAGGTTTGTAGTCTTTCCTCTGATGAGCTCGTAATGCGTCTTCTCAAGAATTGGCCTCAACATTGCACGGTTGATGATATAACATGCAGTGCTAACCGCTTGTGCCCAGTAGTGTCGTGGAAGGGAGCTGCCCAGTAGCATTGTGCGCGCCATCTCTTCCAGCGTCCAGTTTTTGCGTTCCACTACACCGTTTTATTGAGGAGTACGGGGTGCTGAGAAATTGTGATAGATGCCGCGTTCCCTGCAAAACTGTAAGAATTGTCCGTTCTCGAACACTAGCCCATGGTCTGAGCGAATAGAGCTGAGAGGGACGCCTAATTGTTTTTCCAGAAGTAGAACTAAAGATGAGAACTCCTCGAAGGCCTCATCCTTAGTCCTAAGGAAAAGTGTCCAGGTATAACGGGAGAAGTCATCAACAATTACAAAAATATATTGCTTACCTCCTGTACTCTGTAGGCGAATGGGTCCGCATAAGTCCATGTGAAGCAGTTCCAAGGGTCGCTTGGTTGTAACTGACTTCTTGGGGGGCGCTAATGATTTCCTTGTAATCTTGGCTCTAGCACACTCTGAGCAGTGAGTCATTGTATCTGGCTTTATATCCGGTAGTCCTCTTACCAACTCCTTAGCTTGCAATTTGTGTAGGAGATGTAGACTAGCGTGCCCTAGTCGTTGATGCCACAGATTTGACTGTTCTTCCAGGGTCGCTAGACAGAGGTGTTTGGAGGGAACAAAGAAGTGATCAAAAAGATAAGTATTATCGACCCTCTTACTTTTCATAATTACCTCCTTGTATGAATCTTTGACGAAGCATTCTGAAGTAGTGAACGTCACTTCGTTTGGACCTTGATCACAGATTTGAGCGACACTCAAGAGGTTGAATCTGAGGCTGTGTACTAAGCTCACATTGTGTATCTGAATATTTGGGGTTAGCTGAACGCTTCCTGTGGCCTTGATGCGTCCTTGTTTCTTATCTCTGAAGGATATGGAGCCTCCTTCGCTGGATTGAAGCAAGAGTAGAAAATTAGGGTCCCCTGTCATATGGCAAGAGCACCCACTGTCGATATACAATTTGCTCCTCGCTTCAACCTGTATTCAAGAAACATCAGATTTTTGGTTCCCATCGAAGCCGAGGCCTCGTGGGTGGATTAGTAGTAGTTCCCCTAGATATTTCCCTTTTTGGCCTATTAGCATGCTTGGGCTCTATTGGGTCATAATACGAGGGATCATTCAGGTCTACTATTATATGTGGCATGGGCGCATATTTGGCACGGTTTATTTCTCTAAGAGCTTGCTTAGAAGCGCATTCATGAACCCTGTGACCATTGTTGCCACAGTGCGTGCAATACAAGTTGCCTCGCACATACCCGTACTTATCCTTTCCTGGCCGAAAGGGCGCTTGTTTTTCAAGCTTAATATTCTTGGGCTTAGTTCTTGCCTGTTTGACGTACATCTTGCGAGCTGGTTCCCCATGATACCACTTAGTGTCTTTTGGGTTTTGTTTAAGTGCCCTTATCTTGTTTTCCAGATAATCATTTTTACTTTTAAAAGACTATAAATCTTGAGAAAGTTTAAGGTTCTTTTCAGTCAGAGATAAGTCTTTAGAAGGGGCAAGCTCAGATGTATACCCTAAACCGGGTCTAGATCCGACAAACACTGTTTGGTTGACAGTCTTTGCCTCAATAGATTGATTTAGTTTGTCAATTTCAGCCAGGATTGTGTCAAGTTGAGCTGAAACATTCGAGTCTGAAGGAAGGGCGCTGTGTTTGCCTTTACAAAGTTCACAAAACTTTGTAACGACAACCATTTCACCCTTAAGCTTTTTGGTCATCTCGAGTGTTTCAGTTTTAAGGACGCTAATTTCGTCAGTGTACTCAGTATTCTGAGTCATTAGCAAATTATTTTCCTCAATCAGACCTTGACAGAGATCAATTAGATCTTGTTTGGGAAGGACGCTTAATTTTATAGAAGATACTTGAACAGGTTGATCATCATCAGATTCTTCTTGGGCCATAAGGCAGCGTCCTTACATGTCTTCGCCAACACCCAGTTCTTCATCTGAATCTCCCCAAGTGGTGAAGAACGCTTTCTCAGGTTTGCTGGATAAAGAGCTCGCAGCGACCTTCGGTTTCGTTCATGTTTTTGCTAAGTGACCCTTTTCTTGACAATTGTAGCAAGTAACATTTGTCAGGTCTCTCTTAGCGCCTTGATCTTTCTTGAAGCTACCTTTGGTTTTCAAGAACTTTTTGACCATCTTGGTCATCAACACTATTTCAGCGTCCTCACCCTCATCGATAGAGGTCTCGCTCTCGAGTTGTTGTAGCACCTTTGTGAGCTTAAGAGCAGTACCTCTTGATTCCTTGATTGAATGAGCTTGCTCGCTGTCTTTGATTTCTTGAACTCGGAATTTCCCAGCAAGCGTTGCAACTAGAAGAGTCTTGGTGGCTTCTATCATCAGCATTATTTTCTTGATAGTGCCAAACTTAGTGTTAACACCATGGATGAAGGTTAATGACAGCGACCATGGTTCAGTGACTATTCCGGCCGTGCTCATCTTATCAGCTAGCACTTGGAATCTTGAGTGGTAATTTGACACACTTTCGGATTCAGACATCTTGAAAGAATGAAACTCCCTTTGTAGATCGAACTTTCGATTGTTCTTCATATCATCACTCCCCTGATGCATTTCTTGAACAGCTTTCCACATATCTTGAGTGGTAGCGATGCTCATGATTTTGTCCATATCATTCCTCTGAAGAGAGTTGAGGATAAGCTGGCGAGCCTTAGCATTCTTTTCCATTAGAGCGTACTCTACTGGTCCCCAAGGCTTGGCACTTGTTGCATCTTCAACCTTCTCATCACCACGCTCAATAATGTTCCAACACTGATAGTCGGTCTGTTGAATGTAGTTCTTTGTCATGGCCATCCACCAGTCCAGCTCGCCTTTGATCAAAAGGTGAGGTTTGTTGAGCGAAATCCCAAGAAGGTGTTGGTTGGATTCTCCAGGCATGGTGTTGATTCTTGAGAGGGAAAGATCGAGAGAGAGATGTTGCAGAAGGGAAGAACAAGAGAGATTGAAGCAAAAACCTGGGTTCTTGAACGAAGATCCAAGCTCTGATACCAATTGTAGGATCGGTGAGCTTCTCCAACGAGTTGTACTTAGGGAAGCTTAAAACTCGTAGCAATGGCGGAAGAGAGAAGCTAGATAGTGTTTTGAACAAGAGAGTGTTTCTGTGTAATTTCACCTTGATTGAACTCTATCTTCTCAGAATTGTGTTTACAAAAGACCTTTCTCTCTTTTTCTCACACAAGACTTTAAGCAGTACTATCAAAGGCTCTCAATTACAGTTTTCAATCATCCTATACTCGAGCTTATACTAAAGCTATATATAAGATTCTAATAAAGCTAGCTAAACTCCACTAAAGAATTACAACACGTGCTAATTCTCTATTGGTTGTCAAGAAGCTTCCGTTGGGCCGTTTAGAACAACTCTTGCTCTGCCCAATCTCGTCTTGCCACGTAAGTAGCCGGCTTTAACAGTTTCTGACGCGCGCTGCAACTCTCTGTGCCACTTGCACTGATCAAGAACACATTAAACACGTGCTCCTTAGTTGCCAGCCTTCTGTGCGCGTCGCTTGTATAGAAAGCATTTTCTTTGTCCTTTTAAGTCGTCTTCCTAGTTAGACTCCTTTCAGCTTGATTAATTCAGCTCGCCTGGTCTCGCTGAACATTATTGTCCCCAATGCTTTAAGCGACCTTCAAATCACTTCAAGCTACCCTCAAGCTACCTTGAACTCTTCATACACTTTGAGTTCCAAATAAAATGTCTAAGTTTAATCTCATCAAAACTAAGGAACATAGTTAAGCTACCTCAGCTTTACTAACACATAGAAACAGAGTTAACAAGAAAAGAACCAAGGCAATAGACGCAATTGATATCGGGAATTGGGTCTTTAAGCCTTGTAGATGAATGAAGGGTACTCTAGGTAGCATAATAAAGGCATATCAAGAAGTGATACACCATATCTTTATCACGGTCAACCGTGATTACATCAGCAACATAACACGTGCACTTTTTGTAGTAACAGGAAATGCGGAGGTGAGTAAGCAAAGAGGTCGTCCCCCAACTTCTTGAACAATGAAAATAGTCATCGACTGATCATCAGTTCTGTCGAGTATGAACCAAGATAGAAAAAAGATGCAATATTTTTGGACCATTCCCCATCGAGAATCTATTTCATACTCGATCACATAACTCCTTCACGGAATTAAAATAATTACAAGAGGAACGTAAAGAAGGTTCAATGGTGTGTACCCACCCAACGAACATAGAATTAATCATGATCTTGGGTGTTCAGGCGGCTGGTTTAACTATGGAGTCGTAGATGAAGGCAAACTTAAGGCGAGCACGAAAGGAATGCTGCATAGCCATGAACGATTCTTGGTAATTGTAATTGTTAATGTTGGATCGTTGTGAATCTATAAACCTTCCAAAGTAGTGTTTAACCTATAGTCTAGCTCACTTAATTCCGGAAAAGGAGGATTAAAACAATAATAGCTCGATAACACTTGCAAGGATTTTCAAGGTGAGAACCAAGACTTCTACCAAGTCCGGGATGAAACTCACCACTACTCTTTATTGCTTAACAAGTTAGCTTTACAAAGTTCAGGCAAACACACACTCTCTCTCTCTCCTCTAGTCTTAGTGTTTCCTCTCACTTTCTCTCAAAGCTTAACTCTTAAACATCAAAGCTACTTCACTTCGCTCTCAGAAGTGTTTACTCTGTCTAGTGTTGATGCTCAAGTGATAGCCATTTAAGATTGCTCAGCATACCTTACAACAATTGTTCACTATCTATTTACAGAAATCTAAGGTAACTCTAATTCAGCTCAATTCCATAAACAAACGTAAAAGAATAACAACCAAGCCAGCTCAGCAATCCATGCGTTCTGCCTTGAAAAATCACTTTGCATGCTTCAATCCATGATCTATTCGCCATGTGCTTGTTTGCAATGGATTAAGATGCGCTTGTGTTTTCTTGATCTCTGATGCGCTTGTCCAGCTCAGCGACCCGCATGCTCCTCCGTTTCTCCATGTCAGTGATCTCTGTAAATCCACTCTTCTAAAGTAGAAAACTCTAACAGACTCTAGTTGTCCTCTTTTCCCTTTAACTATAGCTTCAACGACCTTCCTTCCATGAACAAACTTCTTTCGGGCGCTGCATCATCCACTGAAATTCTTCCAAGTGTTGTAGCAACAAACACTCAATCAGTTCCACTTGTTTCACTTCATTATTTTTGTAGCTTGATACTGTTGTTGCAAAGCGCGACTCGCGACCCTGCTATGCCAAGCTCGGCCCTTACATTGTTAACTTGGACCTTGTTATTGTTAAGCTGGACCTAAAACTTCTCGAGTTACTCTTGTCAAGCTTAAAACACACAACAACCATTAAACACATAGGTTTCTCATTATCAAAATAAGAGATCATGGTTAAGCTCGACTCAGCCTTAACCAATAATTTCCCCTTTTTGATGATGACAAACCTATACAGGACTAAACATTCGTCACCTTTGCATACGAACTCAGTTAAACTCAATAACCTGTCAAGCTCGTTCAAAATACTCAGTTAAGCATATAAGCGATGTACTTACACTTTCAACAACTCTTAACACATTACCTATTGTTCCCCCTTAGACCAAGATGGTCTAATTCACAACATAATTTCAACACAGAGGAATATGCAACCTCCAACCTGCACCTGCTCATACCTGTTCACTTCCCCCTTTTGACATCATCGAAAAACTCACACTTAACTCAACAAACATGCACAAATAGCAGTAGGACCAATTAATCATGATTTTAACCAAGAAGCAAGCAAAGTACTCTAATCATCGAAAGCATACTTATATAACAAATAAAATTCTTACACCATATTGTAGCTGATATCCTAATAGTTCAAGCAGTTATTTGGCAAAATGAACACAAAGGCAATAATTATAACAACTCAAATCACCGGCTAGTCAAAAGGGTAACAAGCTTCTCCAGAAAGCTCGCCTTACTTTTTCAAGCGCGACTCTAGGCTCATTAGCTTCTCATACATAACTTCACTGTGAGCTTGGATTGCCTTATCTACTCGATAAATAGCCTATGATGAGGTCTCTGGATCATTGCCATATGTAAGCCCCTTGGGCTGCTTCTGTTGCTTCTCAAACTTAACTTCCACAACCACTGCCTTCGCTTTCGAAGAAGCGACTATCTCAGCTACCATAGCATAACTCAGCACTGAATCAAATACCACCTCAATTCATGGTTGATAGATCTGAATTAACTGCATTAATTTCTTGACGATACGAAGGAAAGGCAGATTGTGGGAGGTGTTGGGTCGGCTCAAAATCATGTGGCTGAACATTAATTAGCTGCGATGTGTTGATCCGCTCACCAGACAAGGCATCCTTCATTATACAGCAGTCGGAGATGGTGACCGTGTCTAGATCTTGATGGCAAGGGGTAATATTGTGAAATATAAGGAGATGGAGAAGCTGCTTGTAGGGAGGGAGAGAATGGACCTTAAGCACCTGAGGCCCATTTTTTCCGAACACCTTCTACCTAATGTACTTGGAGTTCTTCGGCCAATTCTTCCGGTATAGCTGGTCAAAACCTTCAACCACCTCAAGCCTAATCATCTTTGCAAAAACATCGAGCTAGAAGTACCTGTTCTTCCCTTTCCAGTCAATATAGACTAGGTCGACTGGACGTCCACTAGGATAAACGAATGGGGTGAGAGTCGAGTAGAAACAGTGCACCTCATCTGGGTCAGCTTGTGAAGGCACGGTCTCAAGATGATGCCATACTTGTATCTGTAGAAGATGCATGTATTTATGGACATCGAACTCTTTATCTGGAGCATGTAGAGTGTCGGCGGTGACCAGAAGCGGCTCTAACATGCCGCGCTTGGTGATACCATAAGGGATAGAGCGGATGCCAGAAGGATCAGTGGACTTACTTGTCGAGCACTTTCTTTTTCTATGCTTAGCTTCATGTACAACAATGGCTCGAGCTGGATCCTCTTCTTCTTCTTCAACTTCACCCTCACTTTCCTAAAGATCTACAGAGAGCTCCCTAGAACGCTTGACGCCTTTATTGGCGTTGTGTGAGTCTGTTGGCTGCTCTATTTGCGAGAAGGGAAGAGGGCTCAAATTTATCATCTTCTTCTTCTTCAATGATGATGATATGTGTGGAGCGCTTGGGAATGTTCTCACCGGAACCAGAGATGGTTTTATTTGAGGGCAGAGAAGGAGACTCGTCACAACCTGTAAGGTCTATCTATGAAGGAGGTGAAGAGAGAGTCTTCCCGATGTTTTGGCTCGTCGGCAGGTACTAAGGCTAGGTCAGAAACTACCTTGTCGACCACTTCAGAAATTGGATGGAGAGATTTAGGCAATGCTGGAGCAGTTACCTCTGTGGAAGCGTCTTCCATGGTCGGAGTAGCAAGGGTAGTGGCAAGGGCTCGTGTTTGAGGTGTAGCAGGTGGTGTTTGGGCTAGGTTAGGTGGGGTAGATGAGGCTGTTGAGAGTTAGTTTTTCTCTTCCTGGAAAGCCGGGAATTTCTGGAGTGTATCCTCGTCCATAGTTATGGATTTTTTTTTGGAGGAGCTAGACATTTTCTGGGATTTTTTGTGTGAAGGTGTGAGAATTTAGGAGAAGCTTGGTAATGGTGAGAGAGCCTTAGCAGAGAATAATAGAGAGATGGGAAAGAGGTGAGATGACAAAGAATAAAAGAAAGGTAAGGGAAGGGTTCACTATACCTCGGAATTTATAGCATGGGTCACGCTCGAATCTCATCAAATCCCAACGACTCTAAAATAATGGTGCAATCTTAATGGAAACAATCTCGCTCGGCCAAATACACTAAACATGTCACTATCACTGTCACAAAAGCGCTTTCCATAAAGCAAACGACCGTTCAACGGTCATAATCCCACTGAAAGTTGCCTCAAAGCTAGAACCCATGTGATTACCACACTATATTTTCCAAACCTCAACTAAATCACTTTAGTTACGATAATGAGTAGTCGTAAGATCACGCTTCCTAGTCGTTGGAGATCGCGTGCTCTTCCGAATTTTTTACTTGGAGCTCACTACCTTTACTTTTTTCTTTTCTTTTTGATACAAAAGGACGAGAACAATTTATTATGACATAATGATCAACTAAAGACGAGATGGTGAATATGCAATCTTAATATGGCTCTAATCCTTCCTAGTCATAATCCACATGCTCAAACCTAAGTCCTCTACTTAATCCAACATATCCTCACCATACGTACTTGAAATATTAACATCTAAGGCATATTAGGAAGATTCAAAGATCATTGCATCTTTATAGAAATTCACACAATAACAAACAAGGGGAAAAAGTAAGAATATCGACTCTAAATAATTTAACTAGGGAAAACTGACTCAAAAATTTAAAAATGCAGGGATAGGTGAAGTAGATCCCCTCCCTCACACTTAAACTACACAATGTCCTCATTGTGAGATAAGTACACATAAAAATCAAGTGGAGAAAGAAAAATTACCTCTTTGACGGGTTGCCTCCCGGACATCACCTTTTTTTAACGTCGTTGGGTCGACGTCTTGCTCTTCTCAACCTGCTTCACGCCCCTAGATGGCCATATCATCAATAAATCCTCTCTTCTTTCTCACTACATATGATCTGAAACCTCGCCTTTTCCTCACTCTTTTATCGTACCACCCTTTCTTTCTGAAGTGCCCGGGGGGTACTACCATGTGTTGTGCCTTTAGCTTCTTCTTCTTTTTCTTGTGTGGCCCTTGTTGGAGTTCAGCAAGCCGGGTGCAGATGCTCGCGTTTCCAGCTTCTCGAGTGGTGTGAGATTTGGATGGTGGTGCGGTTCAAGCTCATCTTCCGGATTGAGTATCTCTCCCTTATCAGATAATGGTGGTCCCGGATCATGCTCATTGAAGTCCAGTGATGCAGAGAACTTGGTGACGAAGGCAGCAACAAGAGGTATGTAGGCGCGCGAAGACAGGGCGCGGTCACGCCGTTAGTCAGGTGGTTTAGCGCGCACGCGCTATGGAGGGCGTGGTCGCGCTATGAGTTCCGGAAAGATCACTGTCAGGACGCGTTCACGTGTCTCCACGATGCGGTCACGCACACTAAGTAATACGCGCGTGGTCGAGCGTTATGGGGCGTGGTCACGCCTGGTCTGCAGAGGGAGTTGCGCAGTTGCACCTTGTGATGGCGTGGTCGTGCTCTTCTTCAGTGCTGGGAGCATGGACGCGTGATTCTGCAGTGGCTGATTCATGGTCACTTTTCACGGGTTGTGGGCACACTTTAGCGGGCTCCTCGGTTTCAACTTCACTCCGCTTCTCATTCGAGCCTTGATCTCCATTCGTCTCCACAATTTTGATGGTGGTAACGCGCATCAGGATTGTATCTTGATACCGTAACTCCCTGGCATATCTTTGCAACCGAATACGCATTAACTGCCGCAATTGCTCAATCCGGTCCTCCACATAGGTAATCACTTGTTGCACACGCCAAGAGTGTCAGTCCCCATATCCTTTAGCAACGCAAACCAACATCTCCTCTAGATCGCCAACTGGTCTAGCATATCCATGATCTCAGCCACTTCCTTGGATATCATTCCTTCAAACCTATCGATTAGACTCATTAGTAGTACGGGCGCTAGCCGTATAACGGCCAGCACCGGAGTCAATCAAACTAATATCGTAAGAAAAGAAAATTTGGTTCCCCGGCAACGGCGCCAATTTGAGAGAGGTGTCGTTAGGCCCTCCGGTCAAACTAAATCCTTTCAAACTCCTCTCAAAAAGTAGAGTGGCAAGTAGGGGTTGAATCCCACAGGGAAACAAAATGTAATCAATTGTCACGATATTAATTAGATTAACTAGAAAAGTAACATAGGGGAATTTGGTAAAATTGATTTCTAAAGATTGATTGATTAAAATGGGACCAACACTTTGTATGATTGGTCTTCAACAATTAGCATGATTTCAATGGTCCTAGGTTTCCTCTATTTGGGTTCACTCTTCTATCCGTAATGCATATATGTCCTCTAATTGCCCTAATCCTTGTTCCTAAATAACTAATCAAGTAAACTAGCCCTAATATCTCTTACCTAGGAAATCCAACCCTAAAACTATTAAGTCTTTCTCCTAGGCAGTATAAAGCACAAGAATAGATAAAAAGATGCAGCGCCACTTGGCTACTAACACCTTATTATCCTCCATATCCTTATAAGTCCAACTAGTCCAGGTTGCGATTTTGCTACTATAATAGTTAGGTTCTCCAACTAGGATAATCCTGAACCTAGCTATATGAAATTGAACTAAATAACCTAGGTGATCAATCCAGAATGCAAATTCAATTCAATAGGTACTAAAAGTAAGAGGATAAAGCAATAAGACATATTATAAATGAGAACAAAGGATAGAAACCTCACATTGAATCAGCCTAATGGCTCGAACCAACCATAAAAGTCTAGGAGACTACTCATGGCTCATTGCAAAAACTACGTAAATTGAAATGTGTAAATGATAAGATGATGGATGATTAGGGAGGAGGCAAAGCTCTCCCTATTTATTCTAAAATGACAAAGCAATTAACCTAATTAACCCTAGCCCACACTTTACAAATGAAGGAAGCCCAAGCACATCACAAGAGAGGAAGCAGGGTTTCGGAGCAATCCCGGACTGATAGGGGCGCAGGCGCGCATGTGTCGGCACGGTCACGTCCTGGGTCGGGCCTTGAACTTTCAATCTCGTGAGCTGGTGCGGGTGCGCGATGTGGAGGTGTGGGTGCACAGCTGGCGCGGTCGCGCGGCTCCAGGCGTGGGCGCGTCACTGGCGTGAGCGGCTCCGACTTGTACCCTTTAGGCTGTCTTTCTCTCAGAAGTCTGTAATCCTCGTATTTAGTGTCTTGACTCCGCTTGGTCTGGATCATGTTAATATGCCCTCTAGATATGCCAAATCCCTTCATATTGATGCTAACGACCATATATTATGATGTCTTATAGACATGCACTCTATACATGCCTATCATGCTAATGACCACGTATTATCATGCCAAATTCTCATATTTAGTGTCTTCAATTCACGATCTGTGCACCTTGTGCTTCTTTGCAACGGCTTAAGATGCGCTTGTATCTGCGTGCTACTCTGTTTCTCCATGTCAGCAATCCTCATAGATCCACTCTTCTAAAGTAAAAAAAAAAAACTCTTACGGACTCTAGCTTCCTCTTCCTTTTAGCTATATCTTCAACGGCCTTCCTTCCATGAGCAAACTTCCTTTCGCGCGTTATAGCTTCCACTAGAACTCTTCCACGTGTTGTAGCAACGAACAATTGATCAGTTCCACTTGTTTCACTTCATTATCTTGCAACTTCACTCTCTCGCTGCAAAGCGCGACTCGCGCTTTATTATTTCAGCCTTTGTGAGACTCACCTTTCCCCGTTAGCCTTAGGCTAAGCCTTACATTTTCAGCTAGACCGTGTTGTTAAGCTAGACCTAAAACTCCTCGAGTTACTCCTGTCAAGATTAAAACACACAACAACCGTTAAACACATAGATTTGTCATTATCAAAATAAGAGAACATGGTTAAGCTCGACTCAGCCTTTAACAAACAGTCACTAGTACAAAAATAGCTTTTTACCACGGTTAATTGGCAAATGTTACTACGGTTTGACAACCGTGGTGAAACTTGGTCGTGGTAAACGTGTTACTACGGTTAATCATTTTACTACGGTTACACACTTACCACGGCCTATGCAACCGTGTTATATATCAAAATGTAGTAAAATGGTAATGTTTCCGTCAATGATTGAACCGAAGTAACACATCCTAACTGTGGTAAATCATCTCGTGGTAATTTTGTGTCAACCGTGGTTAATTTACACCAGAGCAATATTCATCGAACCGTGGTAATTTCTCTAATAGTAGTAAACATGTGATGTGGTATATATGTACATTTAATACGGTTCTATTGTTTAATATTTATGTCAGTTGTTAGTTAATCATTTAATGACTATAATATATAAATATGAGTTTCTAACAAAATATATATTACTATATACTCAAATATCAAACATCTAAATATTGTAATAAATACGATAAGGTGAAGATCCCAATCACATAAATGAATAACTATATCATGTATAATACTTTCAAGAATAAAATTATCAAAAATATGTTTTTAAACTAAGTAGCAAGTCCATGAAACTTTGCACATAGGTTGCTCATTGGTCTCGAATTTCATCAATCTGGTTCTCTGAATAAGTAATGGACGCTCCCAATTCTGCATAACACTGTCGTATTAAAAATTTATTTTAGAAACAATGTGATACATTAATATAAAATTCAAGATTCAAAAACTAATTACTAGTACAGAAAGTGCATTTCTCGGGAGTTTTTTAACAAAACCGAAAGGGGGTTTTCGAGTCCGGTTATAGGCGTGGCTGAGAAAGGTCTCTCAAGTGTTTTATACAACTCCTGAGAAACTACAGACACGGTCAGGATTTTTTTAAAAACTCTTGAGAAACAACAAACACGATCAGGAATTTTTAGTTTTTAAAAAACTCCTAAGAAAACTTTCTCGGCAGTTTAAAAAACACTTGAGAGAGATGGGCATAGAGGGAATCCAATTCATGAGTCTGTCAAGAAGGCACATAGAAAGTCGAATGATGATATAAAGATCCATCAGTACTACGCAAATATTGAACCATCCTAAAATCAAGTTCAATCTCGCATATTAATACCTAAAACTGTAGCAAATATAGATTTCCTCTGAGGTCCAAGGAAAATAGAACATCATCTAACATCAACTTCTACTAGATAAAAGCAAACACAAAAGGGGAGATCAAATACACCACCACAATAATTGCTAGGAAATTATACATAATAAACTCTCACATTACCTGAAGCAAAATCAGCTTCGCCAATAGCATATCGCTCGCAGGCCTATATTGAAGAAATGAAACAGGGAACATGTTAAAAGTCTGGCCAAACAGATACAAATAACATCAACCATTCTGTTCTTTTTAGAAAATGATATAATATTCAATCACACAAAACAGTGTACAAATGGGTATTTGCCAAAGAGGAGTTGGCTTTGAGAACTTGCTGTCTATCACTACTTCCTTACCATCAGACCTGCAGGAAATTCAAAACCCAAAAAATATTACTAAGCATGACATTTCGTAATTGAACATCTTAATAGTGGAAAAAGGCAGAGAGCTTGATCTTTCTTGCTAAGCAAAGGAGCATTTAAGGAAACTGTCATGGGGGACAATCATAATGGCAACTAATAAAATCAATAAGAAGACTTGGAAAATAAGAGGGAAATGATGTACAAAGATGTTATTCCAGAGCACTTGAAGTTGATCTTCCTGTTTTTTTCTGGAATTTCAGTGCTTTAATAAGATACCAAGTCAACTGAGTTCTATGCATACAACATCTAGCGATGGAAAAATACATATGTGTTATGATAAACAAACTGCCTAACCTTGCTTCTCCATATTTTTTAGGGCTACTGGCTGCTCCACATAATTTGTAAGGTTATAATAGTTTGCATCGAATGAGATTTTACATCACATGCCAAAAACACAACTAGCACAAGCTGAGGAAGAAGGAATATTTCTTGCATCTCTTTATTTTACTTGTACTCTTTCATCAGCAACATCATCATAGTATTCCTCGTTGACCTGCATTTTCCACCCATTCTGTATGGGATGTTTGTCCCTGACAATATCCAAGGTGATATTTTTAGTGAATTGGTTCAACTCCTGCATAAAACACGTGCATAAAAAAACTATTGGCAAAGATGCATAAAACACCTGCATAAATATCTAAGGCCTTAGAAAAGAGAGATTTAGGAGATTTAGGAAAACACCTGCATAAAATATCCAGCTGCATAAAACACCTGCATAAGATAAGAGAGATTTAGAAAAATTTTAGTGAATTGGTTCAGCACCTGCATGAAACAAACTATTTTATGGTTACCTTCTTCAAACATCTCAAGAAATCCAACAACCCATTGACCGGTAATTTCCACCCATTCTGTATGGTTTACACGAGCAGGTTTGGCTACAGTTTGAATCTGTATATAGGAAGATAAATGAACTCAGATACTGGATAATTCTACCAAACTTCCTAGCTGTATTCTAAATGTTAATACATACGAGTGTAGTCTAAGAGAAGCGTTCCCGATGATAATGATTTGATTATACGTGCTTCTTAATGCTACCAACACTTTGAACTCTTCTTTCATCTTCCTTTTCACTAGCCTTCAAAATCTAGCTTCTGTTCTTCATTTTTCCTGCCAAAACAACGCGTCGGTAGAGAAATCAAATGAGTTTTAGACGAAATCAGAAATTGGAAGGAAAACTGATGAGTTAATTGGATTCAAATGCAGTTCTGTTAAGCAGAAATTTCTTACATTCAAATGCGAGAGCAAGGTAAGTAGATTTATATGCGGTTCTGTTAAGCAAACCATCTCTCAAATCTCATA